>NW_021940864.1:23760299-24017978 GCF_001715985.3 Manacus vitellinus | reverse complement strand
GCACGAACTAATTATAATGGGAGTGATTATTTCCCACGTCATTGACTGTTTTTGTACCAGTCGCCTTGTCCATGAAGCAAGGTATATACCCTGGCAAAGAACACTTCAGTCTCTCAGCTGTGACACCTGGGCTTTACCGGCTTTCAGATAATCACTGACTAGTCAGAGGAAGTGTCCAAATTCTGACGAAAGCCTCTAGGTAGTTTGTGGGTGTGACCCCATTTGACGCAAAAAGTTGTGTTCTGGGCACAGTGCCCACACACGACCTGTTGTGATGCTATTTATATTTTTCAATAACTATTCGATTCTTAGCAAGTTCTTGAAATAGCATCAGTTCTTTCTGTGGAAGATATGTTTCATTTGTTCCAGAAGATAGAAATTTGAAGAATAATTTCTATTTACTTCACCTGTTGATGAAGTGGGCAGGGTGGTAATGCTGCTTGACACTTGCAGGTGGAACAGCTAAAATGACGATTATCAAGGCTGTTCAACTGTGTGTAAGACTACTATTAGAGCTCATCATATCTAATGGTTGGACATGTATTCTGTTCATACAACTTATTTGCATTTAATCTTTAACTGGATCCCTTTACGCTGGATCCATTATGTTTGTTAAATAATTTCAGCACCTGAACTTCTGGTGATCTGTTTCCCTTTACATTCTTGAAAACAAGGACTTTTTTTTTAAACAATGCCAAGATAGGTTTGATTTCATACATCTAGGGTTGCCTTTCAGTAGAAATCACTCAGGTGTTGCAAACATAACCCCACTGCACGGTGATAACCTAAGTTCCATTATCTTTCTCAAAGAACCTCTTTATTTCTCAGTGATATGCAATTTTAACTCCTTTGAGCTGTGCAGCATTTTTCACATCATCACTGTTAGAAATTTACTGTAGGACAAACAGATCACTGTTACTCTCAAAGTCTGTCTCCTATTGGCCTCATAAGCCACCAGCGTGTCTGTAACAAATGTGGATAGAGCTTTCCCAAATCTTTGTTCACAAAGCCTAGCCATGATGATGACTCTCAAAGTGGTTAAATCTGATTCTTTACCTATTTTTCTTATATAGTTGTACAGCTTGAGATTCTTCTTCGCACTGCTATTGTTCCTGTCATCTGGATTCTGAAATTTCAGGTGGCATACCTTGGGCGTTATTTGATGGTTTCAAAAAGCAGCGTTCTTAAACTGCCTGTAATGCTTGACATTATCTGGGCCCAGGCTGACACGTGGCAACAGGTTGTCACCACCCATGCTGGACACCAGAAGAATCATTTTACAGCCTTACTCAGTTTGAGGGATGGGTGTATAAGTTCTCAAAGAGCAATTGATTATTTCAGTGCCTTTGTTGCAAAGGGAAATCCCTCAGAAGACAGGGAGCCCAAGTGTTCAGTAAACTGTGTCTTGTGGCCAAAGGGCAGAAAGCTGGACCAAAAAATCTGATTAAGACCTGACTGATCTTAGAACCCAACAGAGTGACTTTGATAAAATAACAAAGATTCTATAATGCAGCTTTTTCTAAATAGTGTAGACCTTGTATAATGAAAGTCTGTAACGCTGTGTGTAGTAATGAGTTAAGAGGGTGGTGTTTTTACAGCTGGGGTTATTAGGTTACTGTGTTAACTTTCACACAGTTGAGATCATTCCAAAAGAACCTTAAAAACTTTAGGAGATAATAACATTTCTAATAAAAAGTTATTCTCAAGGGAGTAGAGGTATTTTGTAAAGGAAAGAAAATGGTGTGCTATAGTATTCATATTAATAACTAAAAATTTACAGGCATAATGTGAATGTACAATGGGCCTTCTACTACACCGCTGCCAAGAGCAGGGTGTGATGCCTTTCTGTTACTTTCTAGTTTTCTCCCAGCAGAATTAAATGGAGAAGACCATGTAGAGCCCACTTCTTTTTTTCTAGCATTTTTCTGGTTCCTCAAATAGAGAACATTTAACTTATTTTTTATGCTGAGTTTTCTGCCTCTTCAGTAAAGAGCACTGGCTCGCTGTTGGGCCAGAGACAGTATAAGAGGAGGGGCAGACCTTCCCTTTTAGGTACAGTCATCTTGTAAATCTGCCCTAAAAAATTGTGGAAATTGTGTTCTGTATTCCACTGTGTTACTGAGTACGGTATCCTATGTAATTTCAGAGAACAAAGATGCAAATTGTAAGAGGAACTGATGAAAATATAGGACTTCTACAAATAAACTTTTATGTTGTGGCTGCTTTATGCGACTCCAAAAATAAAGCAGGAGAGATGCGAAGGCAAAGTCATCTTAGGAAAAATGGGCATGTGGCCCAGTTACCATCTCTCCAAGTTAGCTGTGACACTGAACCAGCCAAGAGTTACACTCTAAATAGTAATCTATAATTGCAAAGTTTTTTGCTTAGGCTTTTTATTTTTATTAGGTAGTTGTTTCTAAGTCTTCTGAACATAAAATGTTCATTTAAGGGTGGAGAATCTGGCAGAAGGAACTGGGAAATGCTTGGGAGTCTTTCACACATGAGGGTTTCTATACCTTAGGCAAGTGCTGGTTTAGGAACTCATGACAATGAATACTGCAGCTCCAGAGAACACTTTTCCAGAGAACACTTTTCTCTTAAAGGTGGTAATTTGGTAAAACTGTGTTGAAAAACCACCTAGTTCTCATATAATGCAAAGCAACAATGAAGTCCAAGAAACCAAATTAAAAGGATTCATTATTTTGAAATATCTGAGCATTACACTCATCTTGGGACTTTTTGAGGCCTAGCTAATGAACAGCCTGGTGTTGCTCATTGTTGCATGTAATATCCTAACAGCACAGGTAGTAATTGATAGGATCCTTTTAGTCTCAAAATTGCCATATAGTATGTTACCTAGCATGGTAGCATGCCTGTGTTTGGCAGCCAATGAAGAAGAATAGCTGCGTGTCAGAATGATAAGTAAATTCCAGGATGGAAAAAAAACCAAAAAAACACTTACAAGCAAATTCACTGTTTCAGTATTTTTCAGCAGTTGGCTGAAGTGCTATCTCAGAAGAGGTACATGATGTACAATTTTAGATTTTTAACTGTCAATAGAAACTAAGTAAAAGTTGATATACTTTTGCACAGGAAAGTTTTCTTTAAATGGTCATAATCTTTGTGTTTTCACTAACTTGTCTAATTGTCTGTTTTGTCAGTTAACTGTTTCACATAAGTTTATAATTTTTTTTAAGACCTAAAGAATTGGTGTAATTCCTTCTTCTTTGACTTTCTAAGACCATTTTCTGATTGAGATATCACAAAGCGAAGCTGTTTTTTGAATTTATAGCCAGTAACTTCATGTTCCTGTAAACATTACTAGAACTGGACTGTCAGCTTTAGATGACAGACTTATGGCAACTTTTTCATACAGTTGTAGTTTGTTTTCTTTAATTTATGCTGCTTAATGCTTCTACCAGCTGGAGTTATTTTCCATGTCTTTCAGGCAATTCTGTTGTTTTGGATGGTTGGTTCCTTTGCTAAACTCTCCATTAGCTCCCAGAGTATTTTCTATGGCATTTCCGAGTTCATGAATGAGGTAACTTTGGTGCTTTCATTTAAAGGAGTACTCTTTATAAGCAGTCTTGTGCAGTGTCTGAAAAAACATCTCTTGTTCAGGCAATGCTAACCCGGTTCAATGCCTTCTCTGTTTTTTTTTCTGTTTTCACTTCAGCGGCAAATTATTCTTACACTGATTTTTATTTTAATTCTTTTTTTAGAGTATTTTTGTTTCCCCCCAAGCTGATTACTACTTTGGAGATAACAGCTACCTCTTCATGTTGTATTTTACTTCAGAGTTTCCTGACTTTATCTTCTGTCTTCTTTTTTTTTTTTTTTTGACAAGTTGAGTGTATCTTTACTGTACCTCCAATGTAAAAAAATGTTGTTCAGTAGTAGGATTGACATTCCTATATTAAAAAAAATCTGCCATTTATATTTATACAAAGATACTTCTATGGAAAAAGGATACCTATATTATATTTTCAGGGCATAATACTTAGATTTTGTAGTTACAATGAGTACAGAAAATAACCGTAGTTATCAATGTTTCTTTTAGGGCAGAGAAGTATCTTTATTCATCATGTAGAATATGTCATGTTGTTTTTGAAGATTAATTAATGTTTCAGTCATGGCTCTATTGGTTTTGTCTAAAGCATTATGCTTAACTGAACTTAATCTAGTCCAGAGTTGCATTCAAGTTTAGATGAATTGAGGAGTAGGAATATCTTTGTACCCGGAATAATAGGCCTTGATCTTGGATTAGGATTGCTGGTTGCTTCTGTCTCTGAAATAATAAGCAGTAATATATTTCTTTCTATATATTACTAAGGTGTTAGATAAGTTGTCTGCCTGTCCATTGTGGCACGTACTGCCTGGGATTCATATATGATAGTTGACAACTTGATAGCATTTTTATGGAGCAATTGGTTTTGGGGTTTTTTTTAATGTATTGAGTTTGATCCCTCAGATTTGGGTGCTAGCTTGCCATTTTTCATAATTGTCTCAGATCCTTTAAACACTGAAAACCAAAGAGTTTTAAAGAAACAAGTGGGTTTTTTTAAGTTTTGACCCACATGAGTCCAATTTCTATTATATCCTCAGCTGTTCCTATAGAAAATAGCACATCAATGATGTTTTATCATAGAACAGGAATACATGTTTGGATTTCATTTGTAGAGTCTTGTTAAGATGTAGAAAAGAAAGATGCTGATTGATTTTGATATGTGAATCGTAGGACTGCATGTGAGCAGTTTTCTGCAGTATGTTTTTACTGAGGTCCTATTTCTGTAAAACGTAGTTTTACAGGAGTAGCCTAAATGAAAAAGTTAAGTTGACTGTGGGAGCACATAAAAATTAATTACTTCTAAATTAATTAAAAATTATCATATTGTCTTTAAGCAAAGGTTCTTTGGTGTCCAGTAGTTTTCATCCACAGAGGTTTTTTCAATTTCTTTCATATTTGAAAAGAATGTTTTTACATTGGCAGAAACAACAAACATAACCTTTCCACTCAATGATGCATCCCTTACTTTGGAAAAAAAAGTGCTTTAATGTACTTCTTCCCTTTTACACATCCAGTTCCAGTCTTCTTTGTTGTATGTAAAACCACACCATCATGAACTCCTAACTCCCAGTTTCTCAGTGGCGAGTGGTTTGCTTATGGCAGCAACATTTGTGATTTGGAAATAGGCAAGCTTTTAAGACATTTAAGCAAATACTTGATAAAGCTTTCAAGAATGTGGTGACATTATTCCAGAGGCAGGAAAGAGTAGTCAAAAAAAAAAAAATAGACATCAGTGTCCCATTGATAATGGTTTTAATGTGTTTCACTGTTACTGACTGCCCTGTATATTTTATGGGAGAAGAGTACATAGTGTAAGAAGATCTATGTTATCTTTGTGGATCAAGTACTACCTTTGAGTTCAAAAGCTTTGATATTACAAAGACAAAGAGAAGTTTGGGAAAAACCAATATATATGGGTTTGTTTAGTTTTGATGGGTTTGATATATATGGGTTTGATTTGTATTGTTGTTTGTCACTGGCTGTGGAGCAAATATTGATACTCAGGTTCTCTGACAGACATCTACAGTGAATAGGGAAATGAAGGAACTTTATTGCTATCAGATAACACACCACAAAATATGACATTGAACATTTCTTGGCAACAACTAGTTGCAACATAGTTTGCTAAATATCTAAGCCATTGCATCAGTGAGATACTTCTGGCATTTCTCAATTAGCCCTCCCACCCTCATAGCATCTTGGAATGCTTAAGAAAGGATGAATAGCGCAAATATGCCAAAGGAGAAATATTTGACCTAAACCCCTCTTTTTTGAGTCATTGCCTTGTGAACTGTGTTGGGGGTTTGTTACACTAAATTATGACTGTTTGAAATGTGCCTTTTATGTCTTCTTTTGCATTAAATTTATTAAAGGATGAAGTACCCGAAAATCAACTGACATGATGTCAGCCACAAGATTACTGGACTTTAAAAATAAATGCTGAGAGAAGATTAATAGGTAAAAAATTGGTCAGGTTTTTATTAAAAATTTGCATTGCTAAAAGGAGAGTGATGGTTAGCATACTGGACTGAGAACCATGTTCTTAAATATAATGCTTTTTGGGGGGTTATTTATATTTTATAAGCTGTTGGTAAGTTACAACCAAGCAGAGAAGAAGACCGAAAAAGTAGAGAGAATCATTAGAGTGGGCAAAAAAATCAATTTCCAAGCTTCAGTCAGGATGATGTGAACTTGATAGATAAAGTGAAGGCAGAAATACATATCTAGCTTTTGTTTTCTGACTTGAACTGCTATTTACCTTTCCCTTTGGAAGAAAGGAGCTATTAATATTTGTAACCAGCAACATATGTTATACTCTGAGGCATGTCTTCTGAATTCTATCTAACAAATAGATAGAATAACAAATGAACTGTGCTTATTTGTTTAAACTTTTTTTTGCCAGTGACAAAAATATATTTTCAGTTACTTATGCATCATATCAATTTAGAAATTACAAGCATGTAAAAACAAGTTAAGGATGTGTGTTGCAAAGGTTACCAATTTTCTAGATGTAGCAGTTGCTCCAGTAGAAGATGTTACCTTATAAACTTGGCTCACAAGAATTAAATTCCTGTTCTGTGGGCACTTATATCTAAATGTTTCATGTATGATAGTCTTAGGGGAGAATAGCCCTCCAAAGAATTTAGGGCTAAATGAAGAAAATGGCTATGATTTTATGTTTCTGAAAGTCAAGTGAGGTTTTGAGAGTGTGGGTTTTTGTTTTGTTTTAAATTAGTAACAGTTAACTATTAATGGAACTTTTCTGATTTAGTGTAGTTTTGCCTGGTAGTCGTACGTGACTGTGACATTACTTAGGAGAAATGTAAAAGAAACATGTCTTCCTGTATTCCTGATAAAGTGACTGTGAATTTTGTTGGAGGACTGTCTCGCCAAGTGTGTACCCTCCGTGACTGATGTACAGGTCATTTTCTTGGTTCACTTGGTACTACAGCAGATCCTGCTTTGCTGAACATTGCATGAAGCCATACTACTTAGGTTACTACTCTGTCTTTTCTAGTTAGTATAATACATTGCTTAAAGGGAAGTGAAATGAAATACTCATCTTCCAACTACACAGGCAGTTGAAAGAAAGAAGTAATAAGTGAGCTGTCTGAGGTCCTGTGGTGTGAACTATACATATGATTATCTAAAACCAAGCCCGCATTTTGTGACTTCCAGTTTGATTGTCATCTCTCAGCTACAGATCTCTCAAATCTATTTTCTGGCACATTGGAAATGTTAAGCTGTATCAGAGGGATATGGCATTTATGATTGGCAAATTTTTGGGTTTTTGTGAAGTCAGCTTAAAAAAGAAATATAAGAAAAAAATATACTGAACATTAGAAAAGACCACTACTGTCAGTAAGTCAGTTCTTGAAAATATTTGTATTTATCTGGAAAGAAGTTTTCTGTTGTGTCTTGGGGTTTTTTCCTAGAATAGTGTTGTTATTTATTTTTCCCACTTGTTCAGAAGTCATCAGTCTTTACTAAGTAACTGTTTTATGTTGGCTCAGTTTGCTGAATTATTATTTTGTATACTTAGGTATTTGTTTTGTTGTGTGATACATTGCTTTGTAATGTGTGGTGGCATCATTAGAAAGCAAAAATATTGTTCCTGGTTCTGACTCCTCCATGTTGTATAAAATATAGCATGAGCTTTAGGTTCATTGAAAAGTACAAAAAGTGTGTATGTTAGGAAATGTTTTAGGGTTGGGTATATTATTATTTGTGCTGCTGCAGAATCCTAATGTGTTGAGGGGCTAAGATGCTATTTATAGCTGTGTCTTTGAATATTTAGTAAATATTTAGCAAGTATTTTGTAAATATAGCAGTTGTTTTGGCTGTTTGAATTAGGAAATTGCTTTCAATGTCTGAGTTTAGGTCAAGTAGTCAAGCTAGACACATGCTGAAAGCTTTTAGTTCTCTCATGTTTTTTCCAATTAAAATATCAGTCAGTAAATACTTTCTTTTATGTTGCTTATTGTGGCTAATGATGTGATTACTTTTTTTTTTTATTTTCAGAACGTGCTACTGAAAGCATCCATCAACTGAAATATGCCTTGGCAAAGGGTGAGGATGACATTGGATTTGACCAGTCCTCTGTGGACGAGGGCACTGATGATGCAGATGGGGAAAATGATGACTGTGGGAATGCGGCCAGGCAGGAACTGCAGCACAGTCATGCAGGTAAGATTACCCTGAAAGCAAATGATTTAATAATTTTTAGAAATTAAACTAATTTATTTGAAAAAAGTAATTATGTTTTGTTATAATGGTGGGGGTTTTTTTGTCTCTTCCTAGTTAATCAACTTAAAATTTTGCTGCAACATCAAGAGAGAATGGAAATTGAAGTCTCTCCATCAAGAAGGAAGTCATCATTCTGTGTATGTTTCTTCTGCTTTCCTTTGTGTTGTTTGAATGAATGGCATACATGTTGAGAACACTTTTATAGCATACAGGGAGAAAAAGAAGCATTGAATCGTTTTTATGTTCTTAAATACAGGAGATTGAGGATGCTATGGCCAGACCTTTGTATGCTTATGACCACAGTGAAAGAAAAAGGAATCTATAATACAGGGTTAGACTTTTCTCCTTTTTTGTTGATCATGCAGTGTGGGTTATTCGTCCTTTTTGTTTTGGAAACAGTTGGGATAAACAATGTAGAAAAATTTCTGTAAAAGCAGCCTCTGTTTTCCTTTGACTGTACCTCAAGGATTCTCAATGGCCTTCTTATGCTGCAACTATGCTTTTTCTTTAAAGGATTAGAAGTGTTCATGTAAGAAATGCAGTGCTTTCTGTGTAATTTTGTTTATACCCTTACAAGGGCTTCTAGGTTCTGCTTTCTTGCAGCAGAACTACACAGAAGTATGTGGAGTGCACAATTTAGTTACAGAGCAGCTGCTAGTCAATAGCATCTCTATGGGAAAATAATTCAAAGATGTTACAGTTTTATCTTTTGACGGCCTTCACTGGCTACTGTTGGTTTATACTAGGCAAGACAAGCAGCTCTTTGCTGTCAAAGTTGAGGTAACAGCAGAATAATCTAAAGGCTGTGTTCCTGCTGTGTTGCTGTCAGCCTGTGTAAAGAGCCTAGCCCTACTGTCTTGACCCTGAGAAATGTGATTTAAAGTTAACTTCTCTGAATGTTCTAAAATTCATGAGTTTAATATGGTTGTCCTGACAGGTGTTTTGCCTCATAATGGCATAGGAAAGAGTTAGTGTTTTGTAGCTCAAGGGAATGTTGGTTGGTTGACCTTGGCATGATGTGAATCAGTATCCGTTTGTATTTAGCCTGGGAGGGGAGGGAAACAATCTTTTATTCCACCTTTGGTCAAGTTTTCTACTTGTATTGGGAAGTTTTAGTAGAGTGGAAAATTCAGAAAACGGAATACTTTTATTTAAGGAACATGGGCTAGTGCTTTCAGGGAGTGGGTTAAAGAATGGATGAATAAACAGAGGAAAAAATGGGAATATACTGTATTGGTAGGGCATTGTCTTATTTCTTCCTCTTGAAGTTTCCAGTAAGAGGCATTCTGTGAAGTGGTATCCTTATTCTCCTTTGCAGCTGTTCTCTACCTGCTTGCTAGGTTGGATGTGAAAGTGTTCTGAAGACAGACGAAGTGTAAAGTTCAAAAAAATGTGAAAGTGCGAAAGCGTGCACACACCAAAAAAATCCCAAACCCTTATAAAATACGAGCTTCTCTGGTGATTTACTGGACACTACAGAAATGCTTCTTGTATAAGAAGAACCCAGTTCCCCACAGTTCAAGGAAAGCAAACTTAGATTATCAATAACCTTAACATTTTGCTTTGAGTTACACTGAAATACCTGATGGCTACTGAATACTGTATGATTGCATGATCTGTAGCTAACTATAATATTTCACAGAAAGTATACTGTTTAGTAACCTTTACCACACTTCATACATATAAATTACATTGTCTTAATAAAATTCCCTTTTCTTTCTCATTGATAAGAGTTGCAATAGACATCAAATGAGTTCATCTTTTTGTTGATTACATCCAAACAGTTGGGTGGAAATTTTCCTTTTGCTCTACATTTTTCCACCTGAGGTCAAGGACCAGCACAGTTGCTTTGTACAACAAATGTAGTTCTGCAGGCTGAGTTTTGGTTAACCTAGCTGTTCCTGAAGCTGCTGTTATAGCTGGAGTTTCTGTGATGGATTCCTTTTGTTTCTTGCCAGTTTACAGGGTGGCAGAGTTTCTCTAATTCTGTGGATTAGATGTTTGAAATTTGGGGCATTCGGGAAAAGTACAAGGTGGGCCAAATTATTTTTGATGTTGGCAAAACTTTGTCACTGTGTAGAATGCTGGCTTTTAAAGCTGCTAAACATTTATATTTTATAAATCCTTTTTAATATTAAGTATGCAAATGTGAACAGGATTTCTGAGACTCAGGCATAAATGTTTGGTAATTCATACTGATCATATGTGTCTTTCAGTTCTGATTTTAATGTTCAGCCTAATTTAAATATATGCCTCCCCTGACCATTGTTCTTTTATCCTATAATATGTTACATTATCAGAACATTAATTAAAAAATCCCGAATAATTTCAAATCAATTCATAACAATTACCTTGTAAAAAAGGTTAAAAAAAAAGTCACAAAGAGATGCTCTCTTTATACTGGGAAAATATACTACATGTTATTTTCTTTTTAGTGAAACCATTTCTTACCAGTATTGTTTACAGTACACTGATGTTTCTCAGGTTAAACATTAGCACTGGTTTTCAGTGAAAAATAATTTGTAGAAAAATGTTTCCCAGCACTGCTGTGGTGTAATCTTTTCAGGGAGGCAGCTGGAGGTGTCAGCTGCAAGGTGTTCATTCCACTTTCAGAGAAGAGGGAGGGATGAATAGAAGCCAGAGAAGTAGAAAGATGAGTGACAAGTATTATCAGGGCTATATTATATATACTTTAACAAGTGTGGTTCGTTTCTTTTAAAATTTATGAAGTAGTTAATATTAACAGACTTTAAATCAAGGTGAATTCTGAGTTAATGGAACATGGGACTTACATGCACTGAGCCGGGTGGAATACGTTGCAAATTTGGAGTTCCTTCTCTAAATGTTTTTCCAAATGGTTCTAGATATACTCCATTTCTCTCCCCAATCATAGTTCCAGATACCTCATGAGTTCCTGAAAATGAGTTCTATGATCTTCAAGTTTTTAATTATATTTAAGAATATGGAATATTTTTGGACAAAAAGATATGTTTCTGACCTGAGATCACAGATGTTAGGATTGTATCAGTTTCAAACGAGGTAGGGATTGGCATAAAGATGCTTGTTTTCATCCAGAATCATGAATTAATGCTAGAAATGTACCTGTTGTTCCTCTGAGAGGATTCCATTAACAGCTCTGTGTGCATTTTGAATCCATACCAGAAAAGTGTACATTGTATTCTTTATGCAAGCAATGTCTTATTGCAATAAATGGAAAACTGGAAAATAACACATACTATTCTTTATTTCCTTCAGAAACCCCCAGAAGCTGTACCTGGAGAATCACCAGCCCTTTCTGATCTCATTCCTATAATCAATGATCAATCACAGTACATTAACCATTTGGAAACAGAAGTGAAGTTTTGCAAGGTATCAGACAACATATTTGACCTATTAAAACCCTGATCCCCCAAATATGAATAACTGCTTTAAAAGCAGCTTAACTTTGACTTTAGATTGCCTGTTGTAATGACCCAAACTGAACCAAATGCAATTCGGTAGATCCCTTACCATGTGTCTTAGTGTCTGGTGTTTAAGGGTATTTAGGGCATTTTTATGTCCTAATACAAATACAAATAAGCTTTTTTTTTTTTTTTAAGCAGTTACATGGGAATTCAAGCTGCAAAAATACCATCTATGTTTTGAATATTCTTACTTCCTCTAAAAGGGTTAAAATAGTTGAGAATGTTAATCTAGACTTTGGGTCTCAAGATGTATTCCAATGTCGATAGCTGTCTCAAGGAGCCTTTTACATGCTGACCCTTTATACTATAGGAGGAGTTGTCTGGGATGAAAGATCGAGTACAAGCAGTTGTACTTGAAAATGAGGAACTCCATCAGAAACTGAAATTCTTAACTGCAGAATACACATTGAGAGAACAAACTCTTCTAGATGCCTCGGTAGGTTTTTATTTTTTGTCCTTTTAATCAGTGCTCAGGCACCTGACCTGATTCTTTTTATGGAAGGATATACAAATGGTTGTCTGCAAACTGAATTTTAGTCAAAATTTAATGAGAATTTGCAAACATGGATTTCCTTGGGTAACATCATTATCATAGGTTGCTAACCTAATTGACTTGTTTATTGGTTCTTATATTCTACTGAAATTTGTAAGATTCAATACTTGCATAAGTAGCATTTGTTTAAAAAAACAGCCTACATAATTATAACTGAAGTGTTAATATTTTTGTTTTAGGCAGATACTCAGAACTCCTGGCCTGGAGGTGGTAAAGACTTTAGCATGCGTCAGCCTGTCCCCTCATCACCAGCACGTAACAAAGATCAGGCTTTTGTTACAGCAGCTGCTGAAGGCATAGAAAAATGGCCTATAGAACTGGTTGGTATAAACTTTCTTTGCAGAGTCCTACCTTTGCAAAAACTTTCAGTCCTTTCTTGTTGCTGCAGTTCTGATGATTAATTTTGTAACAGACACAGGAGGAGTTTTGGTTGACTGAACCTTAATCTGAGTTCAAATTTTATGCTCTTAAACCTCATCTTCTCATTATGCCCTAATTAATATTATGCAGTTAGATACAGATGGCAGGTTGTATCTGCAGATGTTGACTTTCCACAGGTAAGTCTTGTTTAAAGATGATGGCTCCACTGTACTTTGGAGATTCTTAGCAGTAAGTCAATGCCCAAGCAGGTGGGAACTAGCTGATGTAATTTATGTAGCCCTCTACACAAGCTCTTTTGTGATGAGTTGTTCTGCTCCTGGAGCAGCACAGGCTCAGTGAGGTACAAAAGTAGCTTCATGCAGTCTGCTTTCCCTAAGCTGAATTACAAGTTTTTTGCTTTTAGACATACAGAGGTATCCTAGTGATTTAGAGATAATGTTGTCTCTATCCTATATTTTTAGTTTGGCAAGATATTAATTTTTCTTTTGCCCTGGAGTAGTAGGGTAGCATTGCTATCTTTGGGGAAAAAAGCTTGGTTAACTGAAAAGTTTTGATATTTTTTATCCGTGTGCATATGTGCACTCTGAAATGTATAGGGTACTGTAATACTTCAATTATATGTATTTATTAATTTTTTTCACTGAAAAATACAGTTTTCTTATTTTCGTGCTAGTATTTTAGAGCTCAGTGATCCCTAATGCCTGCAGTTGTTTGAAAGCTAAGTTTTACAGTAACTGCATTTTTCTTCATCTGCCACATTTAAAGCAAGAGAATCGTGTTGATTGTGACTTCTTTTTAAGAGTCATAGTGAGCTAAAATTGTAGTGCTTTATCTGGTTTGTTATCAACACTGCATTTAACATGAGTGTGGTTGATTCATATACCTTGTTCTTCACCAGGTAATAAAAGTAACTCGCTCTATTATACACTGTATTATAAATAAATAGCCTGTCTACTTCCAGTTCTTCAGAATTCCTCTTTAATATCTGCTAACTTATGGGAAAGCAAAAGCAAACTCAGGATACGATCATCAACTTGTGTAAATCATTGTAGAGGGCTACAGTTGGAGCTGCAACAGTTTACCATATGAGGTTCTGGCAAGATACACAGAAATAAGAAAATGGGAAGGTTGTTCATTTTGTAGACGTTCAGAAGTGTGAAATATTTAGGTTTCTCTGCCACTAGTATTTCAACAAGTTTATTTCCTCGGGGGGAAACAATGAATGTGGCTGAAGTCTAGGTTTATTTGTAAAGACTATTATGAAAAAAGCAGAAGACACTTCTTTTCTCCCATCTTTTCTACAGGAGAATCTAAAACTTCTTTATCAAGAAAAAGTCAATATCCTTGATGATCAAATACAGTCTTTAAGGTAAAGTGAAGTGTTTACTTTTTCCTTAAAATGATTGTTAATAAATTATCACTGCATAACAGCATGAACCACTCTTGATCTGAATTTAACTAGGAGAATGCCTGAATGCCTGAATGTTGTGTTTTCTGACAGTGTCCCTGAAAGCTGGTTTTATGGAAAGTTTTCTCAAATATAAATGTAGCAACAAAAAAATTGAATGTACTACTACTTTATAGTAACAGTAGCAATATAAGATGTCTTTATCCTTTTCACCCTCTTTCCTCAGAGAAACATCATGTCTGCTAAGGTACACCAATCAAAGAAAAAAAAGAGCAGTTAATATTGTATCATGTGTGAGGCCTTCCATAATTACCAATTTTCTACTAATATTTTATATTGCAAATTTTAGAGATCTTAAGCATCAAACTAGTTTTAGACCATATAATGATTTTGGAGCAGGAAAATATAATTTTGAGGTTTTCAGGCAGTATTTCCAGTTGTGTAACTTGCATATCTTTAAACACAAAAACATTTGAATGTAAGTCCTCATGTACTCCTCAAAATATTCAACGTTTGAATAGGTAGCAAATTATGAAAAAACAGAGGAAGGGGCAACCACTTTAAGATATGGTTTTCAGGACTGAACTTCCCCTTGTACACCCACATTGATGATACTGCTACTGAATCTGTTTATTTATGCTTTTCCCTAAATAGATTGTGGTTTCATATATCTGAAAACTCTAGGCTTTTCTGTCTGTGTAAAAAGAGTTATGGTAGGTAGACAAGTTCAAATAATACTGTCTGCAGTGGTGAAATCTGAAACATGCAAAGCTAGTTGGTTAGTGAATGTAAATGAGGATCTTAAATTTCAGCTGTTTTTATTTTTTTTCCCCACTTGGCTTAAAGTGTTATGTATACTCAGAAATAATTATTGGAGGCTAAAGTAGTCTGAAAATTTCCTCAAGTACATTATTCAGCCTCTTGATTTGTTTCTCCTAAGAGGCATGCTCTTTCAAACTGTAAGTTCTGGAAAGCTAAATTTTAATTGAAGTGAGAAATTATATCACTTTCAGTAATATAATAACTGCCTTTAACTTCAAGCATGAATTTACATAGGACTTGCTGATTTCTTTCCAAGGCTTTCCAACAATAGGTCTGTTGCACCATGACTGTCTAAGGATATATGCAGAGCAAATTCTGTTCAGGTTATAGTGGATTATATTTAATAGACCAGCTACTAAAATTGGAAAAAGTGCACAGAAGATTTTCCAGATGGAAATAAGCATCCATGCAGTGTATATATCATGTGCACAGTAAATCCGATGCAACCAGAATGTGTCAGACTTCCTATGTGTGTGCTGCCCAGATGGCCTGCATAACAAACCAAAAGCTTTGGATTCATTGCACAATTTGTCAAATTGATCTATATATGCACAGTGTACGTTTGTCTGGAACTTCCTGATGTTAGTATTCCTACTGCTTGCAATCTCCCCAGCCTGACACATGCTTGGAAATTCTGGAGAAAATTTGTCAGAGCACCTGGTAAAAATTTTGGAGACAAGCGAAAAACTTGGCCTGTTTTTCTGCACATTTGTTTGACCTCAAGTTCATGTATATCACTGGATCAGAATGAATGTGCTGAATAGATCTGGATTCTTGTCTAGAGAGTAGAGAATAAATGTGAAGTTAGTGATATTATTAATAAAAACAACAGAAAATTGTTAGGATATTGAAATATTTATACAACTGGTCGTGTTTCTTGCTAATGAGTCTTATACTCTGTTCAGATAATATCTAAGCCTACAAATTTTTAATCTAATTATTTTCTGATACTACAGGGGGAAGGAACAAATTAACATAATATTGTTTTCTCTATTAATAACTTTAAGTGGGCAGTTCAACTGTTATTTCGCTATTAAAGTCTTTCTTAGCCTACTGAAATGTGGAAAATAATTACAGAGATTCTTACAGTTCTTTTTAGTATATTCAATGTGAATATAACTTGTAGAAATGTTTGATTTCACAAATAATACTTTTTATTTCTTCTTTCTAGAAAAGACCTTTCAGAATCTCAGAAGACGTGCAAAGATTTGGAAGGAAGGCTGAAACAGCAGAAGTCACTTGCTTCAGCTGCAAATTGTAGTCGGGTTGGTGGAATGTGCCTGAAATGTGCACAACACGAGGCAGTTCTTGCACAGACTCATTGTAATGTTCATGTGCAGACCATCGAAAGGCTAACAAAGTAGGTTTGGGGGGTATGTACTTTGTCACTGAAAGTATGGATGCTTACATTAAACCATTTCAGTCTCAATACGTTTGGTTGCATTCATAGAGAGGTGTACACTTCTGGAACAATACACTCCCAAGCTGAAGTCGTAATGCTAAAATCAATGAATTTAGGTCCCGAGCATTTTGAAATGGATAATTCAGTTTTTCTACTTATTTCAACTGGGAAAGAATGCTAGTCACTATCATGTAATTATGGTACCTTTGGCTATCCAGATAATGAGGCTATTTATAGTCTTTTTCCTGCACTTTTTGGGCAGGAAAGTCCTTCTCTCTGTCAGCACAAATATTGTGGAAGTCCATGTATTTTGATTGATTATTTCCTGCAAAAGTTCCTTATCTTTCTGTAGTTGGAATTTTTTTTGACTCCACTTTGTTCTCCTTGCATTTGGGGAACTTTTCAGATACATCAACAGTAGGTCAGGTGCTTGGGGTAGGATGCGTTTCCAACCAAAAACATGTGTAGTAGTTCCTCCCTGACAATAAGTCATGGAAAAGAAGTTCTATTGGATAAAAATAAATGAAATTATTTGCTGCAACCTTTTTTTAATTCTAGCTTTTATTTAAATATTTTTTTAAAAACAGCTATACAGACTGAATATATGAAATTCAGAAACCCCAACAGCATTAAATTTTTTTTTCATGGGAATTCTGCTAGTCAACCACCTTGAAAAAAATTCTCCCTCTCTACTTGCTAGTAATAATGATAGGACACTGCAACTTTCTCAAACTTGGTTAAACAGCCACTGATTTGTTGTCAGATGTCTGAAGCTTCTTAGGATTTCTGAAGTTTTAGAATGAGCCTACTGGAGATGGAATAGTGGGTCAGTTAGAAGCAAGGAGACTGAAGGGACATAGTCTATAGTATGTGTAGTCTGTCAAGTGGATATTATCCCTATGCATTTGATGGCTATTGCCAGGATTTATATATTTTTTTCTAATACCAAGTCCAAGAATTTTCTGGAAAAGTTCTGTTGCTGAAAAGTCAGTTTTCAAAATCTACATTTGTAAGAAAAGTAATTATTTGTCACAGATGTTGGAAAATATGAACAAACTATAAATTAGTACATTCTTGTCCTCTTGTATTATAAGGCAGCTCAAAGGAAAAGATTTGAGCTAACCTATTTATCTATCTTAAAGCATTATTTCATTCAAGGTTTAACAAAATCTAAAAGCTACATCTACTTGTTATGCAGTTTATTAAAACCAAAGGTATTTCAGTAGGGATTTTCAAAAGAACTTTGTCCAATTCTTTTTGAAATTAAATTTCAAAATATGGCTGTTAGTTCTCTGATAAATACAGAAAAATATGTTACCGTTTCACACAATGTCAAGAAAAGAAAGAACCGAAACCCAAACACAACAGTTTTCAGCCAGAATCTCAAGTTGCACGTCAACTACAGATAGTTAAAACTCTTAATGTAAAAGTTTTTAACATGACAAAATAATGAAAAGGTGAAGTTAAGTATTACAGTTTTACCACCTCTACTTCACTGTTTAGTATAGATCTTAGTTTCTTTGTTAACAAAATTCATAGGAGATGTAGAATCAAGGTGGCTTATTGATTAGTTTAGTTCCAGTTTGTGGCAAAGGGATACAGATTTTCATTTTATATACTTAGTGATATGAATTACTTGTTGAACTTAATCCTTTCTTTTAATATTTTTCCCCTTTTTTACCTTTAATGACAGTGTAATTCCATATTGCATCAATCTGCTTTTTCAGAAACATGCTTTTATTTTTTTTTTTTTTTAGCATGGGATCCCCATTTTGTAATGCCAACAGAATGCGCTCACCTTCAGTACATTAATGACTTGAGACCTACTCTCATTATTGGCATTTTCTCTAATGGTCCATCCTTCTGAAGTGAAGGACAGGTCATCAAGCAAGTGATATTTTCAATATCTGCTAAGCTAGCAGTATGTGTTGTCTTTCACTCTTAACCCATGAGTTTTAGTCTTGCTTCACTTACCACCATCCTTATGTGTTATATCTGTTAATATTTTATATTTTATATACATGGTGTTAGGTTTTTTTCTCTTAAGATATAGAGGAAATATCTTGTTTTTCTTTATATGCAGGGAAAGAGATGACTTGATGGATGCACTTGTTTCACTGCGACAAAACATGAAAGAGATGCAGCAAAGAGAATCTGATGCTTGTAAGCAAGTTGAACATGCTGTGCAAATGGCAGAAGAGGCCAATTTGGAAAAAATAAAGGTAAATTAATCCAGAAATTAGAGCTTTTCAGTGTTCAGTTTTACTGCAAATGTTAGTTTTCATGCTAATGAACAAGTATGTGTTAGACCTTTGTCATATGTCGATATGATGTAGTAGATTTAAAACAATTGCACTGTGTGACTGTTTCTGAGCAGTAACATGAACTCTGTATTTGAGTTCTTGAATTTTCGTCAATACTGTAGGGAGTGTTGAATTTTTAAATTCTGATATAGCTTCACAGCTAGAGGATATAAATTCAAAGAATTTTCAAAGGCATTCATAACATGTAACAGGATAATTTTCTCATCGTATGTCTGACATACTCTGGAAAGAATAGTTAAAATGCTTACAAACAACTCTTTTTTGCCTCAGATAAGAGCAGTGCAAGAACTGATTAATTATCAGAGCTCTTTGAAGATGAGAAGTCCTGTCTAATTTTACCTGCAGGAAGCTTTTGGTGTTATGTAAATTATAATCTTAAAACCAGTTTTGATCTAATGCTTGTGTTAGCTCTAGTTCTATACACAGTCTATATTGACCTAAATTATTTTCTTGATAGGTAGTGACATCTACTGTATTATTAGTGAATTACTATGGAATTGAGAGAGTGTTGTTTTGTTTTGTTTTTTTGAACTAAATGCATACAAGATTTATATAAATGCTCTGTTGATCAAATTGGTATTATTCATCCAGTGCTGCAAGAGAAGTGTACGTGTGTGTAGGGTCTTGTGAAGTGCTATCTGCTTGTGTACAAGTCAAAATAGTAGTCTGATTTTTTTGATAGTTAAAAACTTTTTTAATATGAAGGAACAGGAAGAAATTTTTTACTTATGATGCATTAATTTAGCATTTTTACATGTACTGGTATGTTTTGGTAACTACAGTCTTTTTTTTCCCAGTCCTATTCTACTCTTCAGCACTGTTTTTGTTGATAATTAGCATGTAATCCAGTAGAACAGTCCGTATAAGAAAAGTGAGGGGTTAACACATTAAGCTTCCAAATCCTACAATTGCGGTTTCATGATTTTGTTGATCAAAAGTCCAGTCTCTGGTGCTTATCATTTAAAACCACCATTTCTTTTTGTCTTTTGGTTGTCTCTGTAGTTTGTGGCCTCTCGCCTGTTGTGTAGGGCAAGGAGGAGGTCTGTTAAGGTTGATTTTACATAGCTGAAGGAAAATCAGGAATGTATTTTCAACATAAATGCCATAAACGAATAATTGTTTGATTGCTCACTGTATAGTCAAAACAATGGTACTTCACCAAGGTAGACTGGTGATATGAAAAGGGATCCTGTGGAGAGTCTCACAGAATTGACATAAAACTAATGGAGACCGTTAGAGCATTTTTTCAAAAATTATGGCTTAACTTGCTTCCCTCATGAACAGCCCAATGCCATGAAAATTGAATGCAGGGGATTGGCTTCGAGTAAAAGAAAAATACAGTTAATTACAGTAGGATTCCTAAAAGGAGGTTACTCTAGCTTCTTTGAAACAGGATATCCTGAATATCAAATATCAAATATCAAATCCTGAATATCTGAATAGCAAAACGATGAAATGAGATCTAGTTTACTTGTCGGCTAGCATAGCTGCCTTTAGGGTGCTTTGAATACTTGGATTTACTTTTAATAGAGGAGGGTATTTCTGATTTAAACTGACGTAACATTCATTCTATCACTTTGGCAGAAATACGGCAGCAAACATTGATAAATATATTTTTTCCCCTAGCTTTTTTAGAAGATAGTGTTTTGAGAGTGTTCTTCAACTTATGTTTCTTCTTTTTTGATAGAAAACACATCCATAACCTGTTGTTTTAGCACCTCAAATTGACCAGTGCTTTTATGAGGTTTTTAGTAGAATTAATTTTTTACAAACCTGAAACTTAAAAAAGTTTTAAAAGTTGTATTTATCTTTACTTACTGCTTTCAGGTTTCTTCTTAGTGTTCTGCACTCAGTAATTCACTTCAGGGGGAGGATAGGTGAAAGTGCATACATTTAATTAATTTTTCCATATCTTTTTCCTAAGTTATGCACTTAGGCAGTAACCACAGTATTTGCAAGGAGTCAAATATTGGAGGCTGATTCTAGTGATGTGCATTCAAGAATTTTAAATGCAAGGCAAATAATCATAGTTTTTAGAAGAACAGCTACTTATTTGGAAAATGCTTCTGTCTTTGCCATAACTCTTAAAAGCAATTAGATTTGTATGTATATACAGTAGGACATGTATATACATACAAACATATACATCTATTTTCATTTTCTTAGTCCTATTTTAGATGTTAACACAATAGGGTATGTATAAACATAATAATAACTACATAAAAAATAAAAATATTATCTTTCTTCTAGCAAATTGGTTTCTCTGACAGCATTAGATAAATACTGTATTTGTTCAAAAATTTTCATTTTCTTCCACTTAAGAAAACAGTTGGGTTTTTTTAGGCTCTAGTCCACTGTGAGCAGCTGAAAAGTGAGGTGGAACGGCAGAAGAATTGTCTTGAAAGGGAGTTGGCTGCCCAGCTAAATGAGAGGGCTAATGAAAAAGAAGCAGTGCGGGAAGAAATGAAGAAAGAAAGGGAGGACTTGGCAGCAATGGTATGAATTGGTTCTTTTCCTGTTTATGTGTTACAATGAGCGCATCATCCTCTTTAAACTTTCTGTTTGCTTGTCGTTCATTTTCGGTTTTGGATTTGAGGGCTCACTAAGTCACTTCTACCATTGTTTTAAAGCAGTGGTAGATAAGTGATCCTTTGAATTTGAATGACTGGGTTTTATGCTATGTCACTATGTACATACTAGGTTATTTATGTTATGCCCTTTATTTTAGTTTGCATAATATTTTCTGATGCACACTGTCGAAGTAGGAAAGGGTTAAGTAATGTGTGACGCAAGGTTTGTACGTATCTCTTTTATAAAAATTATTATTTAACTTGGCAAGTCAAACATTGAGAAGTTAGCACATGTCAAATTTAGGATTTTTTGCTACTTTGATCTTACATATACATTAATGTTATGGTATCAAAATTTCAGAGTGATCTTATCATATGCTTAGTTTTCCCACCTGCAGAAATGTGTTGGAATCTCTTTTCTCACTTTTACTGATGTTTATAAACTCTCTGAGACAGAATCTGTCTTACCATTTATGCTGTGACCATTGTGGTAGTCTTGATAACCTTTTCTGGATGCTAGTTCAATTTGAGTATAAAACATAAGGATTTTCTGCCCAGTGGAGTCTACAGAGGAAACCTCATGCTAACAGCAGTAAGCCTGAGAGACGTGATAGAGAAGGCACTTCTAAGGTGATTGAAAAGGAAAGAAAATGTAGAGAGAGAAATACTTCATGAATTAGTGGTTTTCATGCTTGCTTGACATGCAACCTCTTCACCTATTTTCTAGTGGAGATTTGGAAACAATAGAGTGAATTTCTCTGCTGACTGTAAGCTTTTTCCATATTTTGGGGCTCTTTTATAAACTGTATGGCTTATTTCTAAAAATTCAGAGAGCTGAACAGGATAAACTAGTTAAGTGTGTTTAAAAAAAAAGGGGGGAACGTTCTTTAGCAGTGTTGTTGCTTGTAAAATGACTGGAAAGCCACTAACATAAACAGGGAGCCAAGATGATCTGGTGATATTTCTGGTATTATGAGATGGTGGAATAATATCTTAAGCTGCTACAGGAAGTCAAAGCCTTTGACTCCAGTTCCAGATATAAAAACAGGAATTAAGCACAGTGATAGAGACTAAGTGTTATTTAAGTAAGTGAACTGATCATCAGAAATCTGTTGCCAGGGAAACTGAAATTAAAAAAAATAAACTTACACTGGAGACAGTGAAACATTATTAAGCAATTCCTTGTTTGACTCCCTGCTGTCTATCATGTTATCCCTCTTATGAAATCAATTATTTAGCTACAGAGTTGCTTTAGAGCAGAGTATTCACTCCAAAATACAGCCTATTAGATAAGCATTTCATACTTTTTTTTGGTAGAATGTTTCACTCCGTGTCATCACATTACTTTAAATTTCATCACTCACTGAGATGTGTTTTACTGAAACTGATTCCCACTTTGAGTAGTTGTAGTCCTTTTTTAAAATCCTGAATACACATCAGAAACATATAGTGACACTATGATGACATCATGCTTGGTAATTAAAGATATGGGATGATTTGGTAGAAAGCTATGGTCTATATTAATGATACACACCTACATATTATTAGCTACTTTTATGTTTCAGGATTAATGAGATAGTAGAAATGGTATACTGTGCATCAAGTCAACCTTCATATGAATATTTTATCACTCACTTTATGAAATTATTTGTTTGAATGGGAGAATTAGCATGATACGTAAATCAGGTGGAGGTATAAGGAGTGAAAAATAGTTATGAATATATAATCCTCTGGATTTGGCTTTGAATTTCTGCAAGTTAACCTAGAACTGTCAGACACCATTATTTCCACTTATATTAGTAAGCTTCAGGGCTAAATAGCTGAAGGTTCACTATCTCTGTTTTATTGTTACATTTTTCTACCATTCAGCAAAACTTTATCTGGATTACATTAGAATTTTTAATATACTGGTTTTATATGGGTTTTGTACGACATCATGCTTTGATCTATATGCTGAAATGTTTTCTGAAATTGAAAATTAATTTGAAGTCTGTGGTTGCAATGAGAGTTTTCTTTAGCTGGGAGAACATGATTTGGTTTAAAACAGTCTACATAAGGATGCATAAGAAGGTGTTCAATAGTACTCTTACAGCTGCAAAACTAATGCAGCCAGCTGCTTTTGACACTTTGTTCATACTTTAAATTCCTGGAGACTAGTCCAGTTGATGAAAAGTTTCAAATAAACTACTGTGTCATAAATTAATTCAAAATTACGAACCTATTGTTAAAATAATTTAACCATATTCTATTATTAATAATACCTGATAAATTTTATTGTACATGCTTATTTTTTATTGTATTTTTAATTCTATGCATTTTGTCTACATATGGTTGCTTTTGAGGAGAGTGTCCCACAAGATTTAGGTCTGTGGTTGGTCAAATTGTCATTACAGTGTCCTTGGACTTTTTGCAGGTGACAGCCTTGTCTGAGAATGTGGCCATTTTGGAGGCTCAAATAAAGAAAACTACAAGTGAAAAGAACTCTCTAGTTAACCAGTTAGAACAATCACAGGATCAACTTGCATCTCATGAAATGGAGATGAATAAGGTAAGCACATTTATAAATGAGTATTGAGCTTGGTTTTCCCTATCATTGTGACCTGAAAGATGAGAATTTTTTCTTTCTCCGTTTTTCTGTTTTGGTAAAGAACGTGTGATAAATATAGACTTCATCTGACTATCCCACAGGCACAGCTGTAGGAGTAAAAAGATAACTTTTTCAACCTGCCTAGTCACCTTATCGTGCAAAAGCTAACTCTTCTACTTTGCAATCTATGCAGATCACTATTTAATACTATTTAAAACTATTTAAAAATTCAGTAAAAATTGCATTCGTTCTGAATGAGACAACATAGTACTCAACAGTGTCCTTAATGACTACCTCTGGGACATGCAGTGCTAAAATAAAAGGAGCTGTATCAAATCACTGTCAAATACTTTCCTTTAGACTTTGTGTAGTATACTGCTTTATTCATTAACATTGATTGTATGTCCCTCACAAAGAAATCTTTCTTATAACTAAGAATTATAGCTTAACATCTCTCTAGTGTAGGTATATCACTTTTGGGTTCTTTATTTTGCACATTTCTCAATCTATTAGAGCCTTAATATGGGTTAACATAAGAATGAAAAAACACTTTGTTACAGCCTCTTGAAATGTTTATATATCTTACCAATAATCTTTAGGGCCCATCCTACCTCCCCAGCTGTTAAGTGCAAGGTTTTGGCTAACAATTAGTTCTTTAGGCCTCCAGAGATTACTGGAGAGGTTTTCAACAGTTTCTGTCTTCCCCTGCTTCCCCAGCTGGTAGTAATAGGTGAAAGTATTGCAGAAAATTCACAGCAAACACTCATTGCAACTTACTAGAAATTTTAATTCCATTTCAGATGAATGAGTATTTTAAGAATGTCAGAATGGTTTGATTTACCATTTCTGAAACACACTTTTGGTCTTTCAGGCTGTGTTTACAGATGACTAGCACCACTTACAGGGGCGAAGACCAGGTAGTAGGTATAAATATTCATTGGTCTGAAAAGGACAATTTTGTAGCCTGCTGATTTGAAGCTGTCTCTCAGGAGAGTGATGCTGCGGTTCGTCCCTGCTTCAGTTAAGGTTAATCAGTATGAAGTTGAATAGGTGGTCACCTTGCAATAGCCTATACTCTTTTAATTGCACTATCCTGAGAGATTGGAAGGCTTCATTTGTGTCACTGTACTAAAAATCCTGAAGGAACCCTCTGACCATTGAACTGGCAGGACTATGTGGATCACCCTGACATTTTCCATTGGCCATGTAAGCGACATCTTTGTCTGTTATGAATCTGACTCCTTGTTTCCAAACTGAGTTTGCCATTATTAAAAACAACAAATAGCAACACTTTTGTTTTGAGTTTTAGCTGAAATATTTTTTTCCTCATGTACCAGAAGTCAGAGGGAGAAAAATTTCCTTCATTCCTGAGGAGGCTGAAAAATCTGTTATTAGGACAGCACCATCTGCTGATTCTTCTGTGTTATTCACTTTATACACTCAATGGAAAAGCTGAAGGCGAGGATTGCTGTATTTCTTTAATTTTACTTGGAGGAAGTGACATATTGCATTTTGTTACATTCTTCATGTAAAGGAAGGAAGAGGTAGAAAGAGACAGGGTTTGCAAGCTATGCAGTTGCATATTATGATTTTTTTAGTTGCATATGATATTTTAGTGTTTAAAAAAACACTTTAGAAATTTACCATTCTTTAGAGTGTTTGCTGCTTTGCATTATTTGCAGTGGCTAAATTCACAGGCTGTCCTTTGCATTTATAAGTCATGCTACTTCTTAAAAGTTACGACAGTTGGCTTCATTTTTTCCTAGAGTGATTTCATTGTAGTATGCATATTTACTTTTTCCCTAACTTTTTTTTAAGAAGAAGGAGAAAAAAATAGTGAAAATGAGAAGAGGTATAAGACTGAAAACAGAAATTAGTTTGGGTTGTAGAATATGTGAGAGCGTTTTTGAGAAGCACAGAGGATTGTAGCAGCAAATTAAAGGGTGCACATTTAGGAAGCAAGTCTGCTGAAAGAATATGAGCAAGGCAGGAAAACAGAGTGAGTTGGAAAGAAAGTTGTCTAAGAGGAGCTGTGAATAAACACATTTGCATTCTCATTAGGGAATGTGCATGTATTTATGTTTGGTTAATTAAGGTGGCATGAACAGGCACAAACTGGAGGTGATGGCACAAAAAGGGGATTGAGAAACTGAAGAAATCCCTGCATAGCAGTAAAGAAAGTTATATGGGAGGAATTTTTTTATTTTGTTTTGTTCTTTTTTTGTTTCTTTTTCACTTTTTCCTAACCCCTCCCCAGACCCTCTGAAGATGACCAGCCTTCAGGTGGAAAGGACTGAGGAGGCAATATGACAAACACTCCAACAGCAGAGAATAGTTGTCCTGTGGGGAAGTGATTTCTTTAAATGTTGCTTTGATCCATTTCTTCTGGACTATGGCTATATTTAAATTATATTTAAATTGTTTTCTAAAAAATTTATATTCAGTTTGCCATAATTCTGTAAAGCTCTGATCAAACTTTGAAAATTATTGTAGTAACATCTAAATTTCTTTCTTAACAGTGAAAAATTGGCAAGTTAAGAAAATACACCCTTACGTAGGAGTGCGATCCATCCTTTGCTTCTAGGTTTTCAAGTGTTGACATAGATTTTCTTGGGATTTTACAGAGAATAGAAGAAGAATATAAAACCTGCAACTGTATTTTAACTGTATTTAGTGGCATATATTTACAACATAAATATTTATACCTAGCAAAATTTTGACTCAAATATATTTGAATCTAGAAGACACTGCATATTTCAAAGTTAGTGACTATATAGAGAATTCATGTAGCAGTTCATATTCAGATCCACCTTTTTATACAAAAACATTTACCACAGTAGCCTTAAGATATCTGTAAATTTAAAATATGTTGCATTTCAATGACCTGTAGAGGGCACCAAAAGATCTAATTGCAAACCCTGGTCTACCCTTCAAGCTACAGATCATGTTGTCTGTGTAATCTAACAGGTGTGTGGAGAAATGCGCTATCAGTTGAATCAAACCAAAATGAAGAAGGATGAGGCAGAAAAGGAGCTCAGAGAGTACAGAACAAAAACTATAAGGGAGCTTGAAATTAAGGACCAGGTAAGAGACAATACTGCTATAACTTTGCAGTTACTAGTAGCCTAAGTAGGGTTATTTCAGAAGCTGGAATGATTCATTTTTCTAATAGTGGTCATTTATTAGTGTTAAATGGTTTCTAAATTAATGGCAAAAAGCCAGCTATTACTGCTAAATAAATACCTCTTGGTTGTCTTAATCTTGTTTTCAGCCCTAGTATGTTCAGTTTTGCGTATTACTCATCCCATGCTTTCATATAGAATTACTCTATCATATGTATTCATACGAAGTACTTAAATTGTATGTACTGTATACATATGTTTATACACTTTTTCTCACAAATAAATCCACACATAATTACCTACATATGCAGCCTGACAGAACATTAAAGACTTTAAGCATAACATAATGATACCAAAAATGAAAATAATTTATCTTCCAATTTCTCTGAAGATTCAAGGTTAATGAATGCTGGGATTCATAGAAGTTTAAAAAAAAAACAAAACCAAAACAAAAGTAACCTTCTAGAAAAAAGTAACTGTAGAAAAATTCCACTTGGCATTAACTATTGCTTATCTAAAACTGGGTTTTATAATAATACAAAAACCAATGTATGCCTTACAGGTAGTCTCTGAGAAAACATCCCATGCAGTAAGAAGGATTATTAGAGTAACCTGCAACATACTTGGCAAACAGCTTGAACAGGTGTAATCTGTATCTTTTGAAGTGCCCTTTTTGTTGAAGTTCTATCCATTTTTTCTCTAGGACTTCAAACTTTCAGTTATTCCTTCATAGTTGTGATTTGCACATGAATGGATATCTTCTGAATACACAGGTATATAAGATGCACATGAGGATAATTTTTTTAATATGCATTTTGTTATTAGGGCAGCCTATCCAACAGGTTTTGAATCATTCTTTTTCTTGTAAATAACTGAACTCATCATTCCCTGTGTATAAATATATGTAGGGAAAAATGCAGTATTTCTAAAATTATATTTTTATTTATCAGTTCCCCTAAAGTTTTGTATAGGACAGTAAGTTTACTTAATAAAGTGCAAGCATAGTCAGGAAGCAATTATTAATTCAAATTAGAATGAAAGGATAATAAAGTCCAAAGGAGGAGCTTATTGGAGAAAATAATCCTTCAACATGTACAGAAATTCCTACAGCACAGAAAAATAGAGGTCTTAAAGCATTTTCTTTTCAGGGTTGTTATTTTTTTATTTGGGTTTTTTTTTTTCACTCCTGCATCCTTTTAGGCCTAAGGACACTGAGAAACAAAAAACAAGCTTGTCGTCTGTGCCTTGACAGATATCACAGATAAAAAGAGTTGGCATAATCTTGGCATACAAATAAAACAGGATGTGTTTAATAAGATACTTGAAGAAGTATCTTGGATTTTATATCCTGTTCTCCAGCCTGCTTCAGGATTGCCTTTTGAACAAATTGCAAAATTTAACAAAATATTTTAACCTCATGTATTGACATACTGGTATTTTAATCAGCGTGGGTATGAGTGCACCAAAATGTGGTGATTTAAAATTTGATGTAAAGTGAAGTGATGTGAGAGGGAGTTCCTATCAGCAAAGATTATTAGATAATTAGATAAAGATTAGATAATTCAGTAATTATGTAATTATATTGTTCAAATATGATTGTTGATTCCTAAAAAAAAGGGAAAACAAACCATTTTGAAATTCTCAGACTCAGTATCTAGCAGCTGTTTTATAGCTGTGGTTCTAGGAACCCAGATAGCTCTGTATAAGTCCTAGTATTATTTAACATGTTCAAAGGCAGCCCAAGAAGAGCGTTCATTCATTTTTGCCTTGTTCTGTTGTTGTTGCTGTGGTTTTTTTAAATCAAATTTTAACGAATGTTAATAAGTAACTGCAAACTATTTCATGTAAATGAAATGAAAACAGCTCAATCACATCTAGCTTTGTATTTGAAGAAAAACCTGAAATGTTTTATCTTATATGGCACTGAATAGCAAATAGTAATTGTTCTTTGGTCTCTCAGCCATGACCTGACCTTCTGGCTAAGAGACAGAGCTGATACCTTCCTTGGCCACCATCTGTTCATAATAAATGCTTTTTTTTTTTTTTTTTAAGTAGAGAGACAATAATGTATGACTATTTTCTTGCTATTCTGTATTAAATGATGCTTTTTTCTGTTTTAAAAGCAAAGAATCATGTTTCATATTGAGAGTAAGTTTACTGTTTCTTGGGGAATAATTGTATTTTTAATTGTGGTGTGGATAAATTTTAGTTTTGAAGATATTTTTTAGTTTATATGTAGTGACTTTTAAAAAGGGATTAAAATTATTCAGGTGTGTCAGAATAGGCAAAAATCCCCACATGTATGATTTAGGATCACCACATACATATATGTCGAATAAATGCAGGTATGTATTTATCATATGCTGGTATTTATAAAGCTCTTAAAGAATGAACTTGCATCATTTAGGGAATTTACAGAGAGTGTATATATTCTTATTCTCTTTTAACTTACATCTCTTTTCCTATCTTTATTGCTCGGTTAGGACTAGTATCGAGATGTCAGTATTTCTTACGACTACCTGTTATTAACATTTTATATGAATATTTCTTAAATTAAATATTAAGAAGCAATGAGCAATGTTTCCATTTAAATTGAATAGCTGTTTTGTAATATCATCCATCATGATCCTGATTAACATCAGGATTTTGGAGGGAGGTGGGAGGAAAGACATGTACCATACAGTTTCTCTACACAAAAACCACATCTGTTCATCTGGCCCAGTGTGTTGTAAAGTAGCATCACCTACTGCCCTCTCTTTTTCTCTCTCAGCCCTCCCATTGTGGATGTAGCTGTGCTAAAATAACAGTGCATTACTTAATACTTTACTGCTTAGGAACAAGGTTTATAAATTGTATGAATATAATGCCTTCATGGCAGTAAACTGTGTCCACACTAGGGGTTGTACTAGCACAGCTATATCAGAGAAAAGTCACGCCCTAACCTAAATAGCTATTATCAGAACAAAAATTGTGTGGCATATTTGACACAGCAGGACTTCACTTTTATAATACTTTTTTTGTTAATTTATAAGCACTGCATGGCATAATTTGTGCATTTCTAACAGAAATCATACTTCTGACACGCTACGAAATTGTTCCTCAGATTAGTCTCACTTGTTCTTTTCTGCTCTGCCTTGTAAAAATGAAGTTCACTGTTAATAATTTGCTTTCTGTTTGTCTGAAATAATTTATATTTGGTTTATAAAATCTGGCAAGCTTCAGCATGTAGAAGTGAAAACAGTTTTTAGTATTGGTTTATGCAGTCAAAGCCAATTTGGGCATCATCCTTATTAGATCTTAACAGTAGCATTGCTCCACTGGGAGTTGTGGTATCCTTGTAATAAAGTAATAGGACATTATAAATTCAACTTCAGAAACTAACTGCAGCTTTTAAATTTTGGTTTACCCTATTTTGAGGAATCAGATAAATACTTTGATGTAGAAATAAATCCAAACTGGTAATCTTAACCTGTAAAAAAATCTTTAAATTTGGGCAGGCACAGTTTGAAGTGGAGGGTTACAGAATTCTGCTACCTATTTGCGGCAATTCCTGTGACAGAATAAAAAGCTTCAGAAATATTATACTAAAACCTACAGACTTTTAAGAGTTTTCTGCATGGCAGTTCATCAGCCCAAATACAAAAAAAGTTGGAGACTCACTGATATGCACAACCTGTACAAATAGGAAGAGCTACACATCAAAGCATTTTTGTGCAATATGACAGAACCTAAATGATGCCTCTGTACACTATAGACTGACAATTTTGCAGACAAATAAAAATCTGGCAAAATGGCAGTCCAAAAGCATTTTGCCAAAGGGTATTTTGGGAATGTTTATCTCATTTGTCATAAATCCGTGATTTATAGTAACCTAATGTAGACATTATAAGAGGAGAGATTACTGACTCTGTCTTCATCAAAAATAATTCAGGCCAAGAATTTGGGTATATATCCTGGAAATGCTGCAGAGTGTCCGATGCAAGATCAGTAATACCTTCTGAAGCCCCTGATTCACTGAAAATGTCTTTTTATTTATAGATATCAGGCTTTCATAAGTCAGCCTTTTAAATACTAGAGTTTTCACAAGCTATGACATTCAGAATATCACCAGATGTTTTGAAACTTCCAAGTTTTAATAGCAGTGGTGAAGATGGGTTAGGATTATGTGTTATATGTATTCTTGTGACAGTCCTATATCTGACATTTTCTTACCTCATTAGTTCTAAAGATGCTCTGCAAGTCCTATTTTGAAAAGAAATTCTGTTAAATCAGTGAACATATACTTGAGTAATATTTGGCAAGAAAACATAAGAAAATGTGATAACCTTTACTGTAACTGAACTCTTTCCAAGGAATCATTTTGTGTTTTGGGCACTCAATGCATTAATTTGAAGATGAGTAAATAAGGATAAAATGGCAGTACTTTATGCCTTGCTTTGATATGAATTTTCTGACCTGCTCAGGAGGAACATCACTCTTTTTTATAGCTGAACTTACTAGCTCATCTCAAGATTTTTGAGGAAGACTTTGACCTACAACCCTGCAATATGTAACAAAAATGTTTAATTACAATTATAATATGTCTGCTGCTGCTCTGCAATGGCATTGCTTTCCTCTGCCAGCCATCCATTCCTTAAGGATCAGTGGTATGAGCAGCCTGCATTAAATTCTTTGTCATCTTTCCATAAGAAAAATCCTAGAGACCATGATTCCTTGTCATAGAATTTTCTGTAATGACTGGTCTGCATTTCTGTATGAGTCTGCTGCTTCCCCTAAGCAGCTGGCCTGCTAAGAGGAACACAGCTGGTAAATCAGGATTTTATTGTTCATAGGTGTAGTTGGCCCATGTAATCTGGATCCGTGTTCTGTCATCCAGAGTGATGTCACTCCATAGTATATGGAAAGAGAAAATAATTTATCTGCATTAAACATTATTCAAAGTAGGAAAAGAATTGCACATCTCTTGATAAATTGGGTATATATACTTAAATAAGTAGTTGTTTTCTTTTGGTTTTTTTTCTTCTTCTCTGACTAGAAAAAATGGTTGTTTTATCAACAGTCATTGTGTCAAAAGTCAGAAGAAAAAGACTGTAAAAGTCCCTATCACTTGTCAGTTGTTACTGCATAGGTTTTCTTTCCAGTTATTCCTTAATGCTGTTCAGGAGGAAAGAACCTATCTCACATCAGTAGTCTCAAATAGTGTTTCAAAGAATAAAACGAGCAGGGTTTTTTCTCTCCTGTTTTTCAATAATGAAGTAGGAGTAATATTCCTCTTCTTTCTTTCTACATGCATCTCTCCTTTTCTGAAATTCTATTATCAGCAAGAAAACTCACCACCTCATTCTCCCCTGTCCCCCTCAGTGCAATCCATTTATTAAAAAAACCCCAAATATTATGTTCCACTGTGAACAAAATCACTTTCTTATCTCTGCTGGTGGCTACTGAGCTAATCTGTAGTACAGCAATGTTCCCTGTTAAAATGTGACTGTAATAATCTCTATGGGATTGGAAGTTTTGTTCCTGAAATAGTATTGCAGTTCAGATATTTTGTCAAATTAGAAAGCAAATATTTTCATGGAAATAATGAGGTAAAATCCTTGTATAATATGTTTCAGCCATTTACTCCTGTCTGTTTCCCAGGGTATTTATCCACAGGGACCATATTGCTCTTTCAGAGTTTGCACAAGGACAGGCCTTTAAGGTTATTTCTTAATTAAAAAATTGCATGTGTGTACTCATAAATATATACTTTGCAACATAAATTTTTTCATGCCCCAGATATCAATTGCAGGTATAAAGTTTGCTTCGATGACATTTAGAATGTGTGATTTTAAGAGTATCCGCCTTCCATGCTATTCCCCTGCTCTTTCTAGCAAAGTGCAGGGTCCTGTCTCTCTTAATTCTCAGTCAGTTTGGAAGCAGAGGGTTTGTGGCTGATGGCCTTTGCTTAGGTAATGGCTCTCCTCTTGAGGCTCTGCCTTTTAGTGGAGCACACAAGGTAGTGCTAGGTGCTGTTACAACTGATAAAGTGGTCACAAAACTACCTGGTTTTGAGGAATTCAAAAGTTCCACCAGATGAGGTTAGAATAGTAGCTATCCAACTAATTGCAGCCTGCATTACTTATCTAGGCTGTCTTTGCTTGTTCCTCTGGTCTTTAGAGATCAACTGATTTGTGAGCCAGCCATACAGAAAAAACTTTTTGAAAGAACCACGTGTGTTTATTGAGGTTACTTATTGTTTTTCTGCTCACATTACTTGCCTTTCATGTCAAGAAAGGTTTTCAGATTGCTATTTTGGGCTAGATGTTTTGTAGAATTTGCAGTAGTCTTGTGGTTTTTGTGAATTAACCTCTTAGAAAAAGGTGGTCCTTGTGAATTCTTCTAAGCCTTGTGTACATGGGATTTGTATATTCTCACAGCTTTATAATAAATCTACTTCCAGAAAGGAGGTTTCCCCTATGAACCCAAATTTAGTTTTCATAACTGCTTTGTATCTTCATTCAGATTTGAATGGAAAGCAGCAGTAAGTTATACAGAGTGTAAAAGGAAAAAAGACATTGTTTGGATGTGGCAGGAGTTAACCTTGTGATGGCCCTAACTCTCTTTACAAAGTTGGATAGTTCTTCAGGTGCAATATGCTATGTCAGATGGCCATGCCTGGGAGGTCTGAGGCTTAGAGACCACTCCAAACCTAGAGTTGCTTGATTGATATCAGGATTAGGATAGAAATGAATGCAAGTGACCCCTGCTGCATATGGACTGATAGTATCTTTTCTCTGAGTAAAATACTCAAAATCTTCCTACAAAACCAGTCTTGTTTTGTTGTTTCTTTTTAAATTTAAAAATAAATAAATAAATAAACCCCCCAATTAGTTCTGTCCCTGATTAATTAATACATTAATAAGGATAGAAAGCAACATGGCTTGAGATCATTGTTAAGTAGTTCAAAAACTTCCTGTCACTGGTACATATAATATTTAAATGCCTGTGAATGGCCATACTGGGGTCACCTCTTTCAAAGACCATGATTATAGCCTTGGTCCTGTGCACTATCACTGGTCTCATTGCTTTGAAGGGCTGCTTTAGTAAATGAAACTAAGCTCGTGAGCATCAGGGCCTGTAGAAGTGTATGTGTTTTTATAGGTGTTGATCGCCTCTGGGGGATGTACCTGCAAATACCAACCACCATAGTAATTATATTTCACTTTTTATTACTTTATATTTGTTCTTTTATTTTTGGCTCTACATTATGCCCCTTTAATCTTTAATAATAACAATAATAACAATAACAGAAGTTAATAAAATAAATTAATAAATTAAAATTAATACTAATGGTGGAGAATGAAGTATGAAACAAAAAGCTTGTGCTGTAAATTCACATAAATATTTTCCTCTCCAGAATTATTTTACTGCAGAATTTGTGCAATGATATAGTCAGTGCAAAATTTTTTTTTACGTTATACTGTGTATTTTCTTACCTGATGTGTGAGCATACTGGTACAACAGTAAATGTAATAAATCACTTGTGAATTAATTTGATTTTAGTTTATTTTTTATGTTCTAGAACTCTTCTAAAGTTTTTACATTTACTTCAGAATACGAGTTCTTTTATTGCCACTTAATCATTCTCATTTGTTTAAAAAGAAAAAGTATTTGTCTTTTCTGTCAGTTGGCTGCTATTTAAAATTCTGTGAAAAACATCTGCTAGTTTGAAATTTAAAGTTGCATTTTTGCATGCAATAGAATCAGCATCAGTATGAAAAGAATTAATCAATTACTTTAATCTTTAATTTGACTTGTTTTGAATGAAACTGTTATTTCCTTTAATCAGATTTTGTAGAGATAAAGAGATGTCTAGTTAATTAAAAAGTACATTTTTACAATAGACATAAGTATTGTTAGATGTAGATAATTTCAGATACGTTATGAAGAGGATATTTGAGGACTGATTCAGTGTTTGAGAAATCATCTTTTATGTTTTCCAGTAAGTTGAATTTATGTCACTGAATAAGCATCTCCAGTGTGTTCCCCTAAAAATGAGTTGTGAAAGTCTGAAGATAATTTGTAAATACATCATAAACTAAGGAATGAGAAGTGAAACACTTAAGCGCTTCAAGAAAAGATATAGGAGGGTCCTATATACTTCTAAGTGAAAAACTTAAAATATAAAAGGTGGTTGATGGTAATACTGAAAAAAGAATAATTGATATAGAATTAAATTTTACTGCTGTGATATTTCACCAATGTTTTAATTTTTGTTTAATTAAAACTTCTTTCGTGTAACTGAATATGTATGTGAAATGGTGTTAATGTGTTTCAGCTTACTAATAATGGTGTTTCTCTTACTGAAATTTAACCTGCCATCTTTCAATGGCAAAGTGCCTGTTGATATTCCTGGGAGTTTGGGCAACTGCAGAGCAAGACAGATTAAACAGTACTTTTGAAATTATGTGCAGAAGTAATAAGAACATTAAAGTTGCGGAGTTAAGCACCAGAAGTTGCCTGTTCTAACCTTAATGTAGTCTTGTTGTACATATACATTATGATAATTCTGTTCCTTGTTATACTGAAAATCTGTTTCAGATTTTCTTAAATGCAAGATTGTCATCTGTCTTTTTGCAGTTCTGTGCTCCATCTCTTGTCTCTCATATACATTGAAAAGTTAAGTACCTTGAAGAAATAACTTTCTGATCATGTTGTAAAAAGCTGTATCACAGGTGATAGGCACTGAGGGATCAAATTAACACTGCATAAGAAACAGAGCTGTCAGCAAAATGCTTTAGTTGGTGGTTTGCTTCTGTTTCTGTCCCTACAATTACACTTGGACCCGGATAGCAGCTACAGAACTGCTTGCAGCTTCCCAGTAGAAATGGTAACTAAAGTAGTGCAAAAACTAGTTTGAGTCCAAATAGTTTTGGAAAAATGCTCCTGATAAGGTTTCCTGCAGGAGCAGTGAGAAAGATTCATCGATTCTTTAATTTACCTGTAGATTAAATCCTGATTATATTGTGATGACCTAATGGTGGACTAGACTTGACATATTTCAGTATAGGCGGTGTTTGTGAGACTGTTATTGTTTGCAGGAGAGAGAAGAGGGTGTATTTTTATTGTATGGGCATGTCTCAAGTTTTGAGGTTTTATGTCTCAAACTCTTATCTGAGTTTTTAAACCAAACTAACATGTAGCATTTAGAGTGTGGTCTGTTTTCAGCATGATGATGCATGACTCCTACCAAATTATTTTCAACTAGCATTTTCTGGTGTTTCAAAAGAATAATTTAGTTGATAACTATAACTGGATTAGATATTTCTGATTTCTGAGTTGCTGCTAATGTGTTTTCTCAGGTAGCATTTTTCTGTCATCCCTTTCTCATGAGGTTGTCTGCCGTTTCTGCCATGGGCATTACCAGAATTCTTGTGTAGAATTCCTGCTCTTCATATAGGTCCATGCTGCGAGTACCTCCAAATATTGGTAATTTAAGATGTTTATATATATATAAATATCTGTATATACCTACACACATGAACAAACACATGTGTACATGTGTGTATGAGTGTAAAAGGAGCTGATACCAAATTTTTGAATTACTGATGAAAGTAGCACAAGTAAAATTGTTCTTCAAACCCCATGTTTGCTTTCTTGATATTTTTAATAGAAATTATAATACACCTGTGAATCTCTAAAGATCCTGTCATGAAGTGACACTTCTGTGTCTGAGAATTTCTCTCTACGCTTTCATGACAACTGAAATCTATAGATGTGTTCTTGGGTTCAGCCCTGAAGGTTCAACATCTGGCCAATGGAAATGAAACATTTTCACCAGAGGTTCTTGCACTTGGAATTTGTTTCCTTCTGTAGGTCTGTGTCAAAACCTGACTGAGCCTGTTTAACTTGAGGCAATGGTGTAAAGCCCATCTGTTCCTTGAAACTTTTCCCTGAAGGAGTCATCTACAGTGTATTTATATTCTCAGCTGTGGTTGTGCTTTTTCAAATACTTAGTTGATGTTTTTTGACTAATTTGTGGTTTGAGTTTGTTTAAAGGTATACTGAATGGATGTATTTTTGAAGCAAATTTTAAGAATGTTGCAGAACTTCACTGTCTTTAACAGTGAAGAGCTTGTGTCTCTGCTTACTGTGGATGGAGAAATAACATTTATGAACTGCTAGGGTTAAGAATAGAGAACCCACTGAGACTTCTGTTCTATTTAACATATGCAAAAGTCCATGAAAATAAGTACAAATGCAAAGCATATGTAACCTAATATCTCTGAACACCTGGTTTAAAAATATATTGACAATGCAATAGGTTGTTACATTCTTTAGAAGGAAAGAGTTCTAACGATTTTGTATATAGTTTTATTGTCTTTGCATTTGAACTTGGAATTGTTGATTTAATTTGATAGGAAGTCCATGTGATAAAGCAAGGTTTTAATCAAAATTTCCTTCATGAGCCTTTGTTGAGTGCTCTTGGGGGGGGAAGTGTACAGTTAAGTAATTAGCAAAATTAAAAATTTTAAAAAAACAACATTAGGAAATGTTTTTCTGGATGAAGAGGTTGTATTTGTCTGACATCGTGATTTAATGTAAGTAGTTTAGGTTAACATTTTTGTGAGAGGAAAAGAGACAATATTGTTACGAAGGTGCTTCAAATGTAAATACTGGGACAGAGTTACAATAATTTGTTCTTGTAGGGTATTTGAATGAATAATTTCATTAATTAAAGAAGATAGAGTCTTGTCTACATGAGGAAATTATCACAGATAAGCTATGGTATGAATTTAAGGTATAATAGCTATTCAGCACTAACTTCTTATATGAACAATTTTATCCTGTACTACAAATGACCTTTCACAGTTTAGTTGACTGAAAAACATGCAAGTTCCCTCCAGCCCCAATGACAAATAAATATTTATGTCAGGAGTTAGTGCAGAACAGTTACTACATGATAAAATTACATTGTCAGCTTATTCTATATCCTACTGGCCTTCTTAAAAACATTCTTAGGACAAAGTATAGTACTGCGTTTTAGATGTACTCCTACGGGTACTTGTATATTATATATGGACTAAGAGCAAAATATATTATTTCTAAGAATATCTATATTCATCTATATATTCTGAGATATCAGAAGTCTATCATGTTTTGCTGGAATCAAAGACGATGGTCATGCAAACTAGACTATTGTAAAATAAATTATAAATTCATCAACTTTAGTTACTATGTTGACATATAAGGACTAATGATGTTACTAAAACAATGGGATTAACAGCAGCTGGTGTGATTAGGGTTCAGATATAAGTCATAAATTACTTCTTTTCGATAATGGTAAAATCACAAAATTACCTTTATTATCATGTATAATATTAGATGACAAAGCTATATGCCTACTTGTCATTGCTTATGTGATAGGCATTAAAAAAAGAAAAGTAAATGACCACAAGAGTTATCCCAGGTCAATCAGCTTCTGAAAATCGTCACTATTCCACTACCTTTCTGGCTTTCTAATACAGCGAATTCAGGACACAAATATGGAAGCTTTCATATGAGAAAATCAGGAAATGTTTCAATTCCTGTAACTCTTAAACCACATGAAGACAATAACGTCGCTTGCATATTAGTGTATTGAAACATGTTATGCATTTTGACTTTTAATAAGAATGTAATTTCAAATACTTTGCTTATTTTGCAGTTTTTATCAACTAACTCCTTTTGTTCTAAAACAGAAGTTTGCATTGTCTTTCAGGTGCTTTGATTACCTTTTTTTTTTCTTCAAATGTATCTATATGTATTTCTTAAATATATTTTCTTTGGTTCTATAATTTTCTAAGAAAATAGAAAAACTGGGATTAGAGCTGAATGGAAGCAAACAGCGTTTGGAACAAGCCCAGCAGGATGTGACAGGAGCCAGAGAGGAGTGTCTAAAACTGGCAGAACTGCTGAGTAAATCTGAACACCAACTGCACCTCACCAGGTACCCCTTATCCTATTACATGCTGTAGTACCAATTTCATTCTGCTAATTTTTGCCACAGGCTTCCCCACAGTTGTTGTAGATCCTTGCAGTCATTTACTGCATGGGCAGCCCTCAGTCAGGTTAGAAGCGGAGATTGGAATAAGTGAGTTATGAACTACAAAGTGAGTTATGAACCATGTAGAAGTGAATTACTAGTGTAGTAGAAAAGGCAATGTTCAGCCCTGGTGATGAAGTGGCATGCTTCTAGGCAGGAAGAAGAGTAGGGGAGACTGCAGAAGCGTTCTTATTGTTGTTGCTGTGCTTGGTAGGACAAAGATACTTGAAATGTTTAAGACTAGTGTACAGCAGCACCTTTAAGCATAGGAGTTCTCAGATTAATAACCTGAAATTTCTGCAGCAGAATGACCAGGAATATATAAATGAACATAATTGTGTCTATAGGAGGTAAACTCAAGTAAGTGAGGAGGGTGTTTAAGTCAATGAAGATATAGTACAACGCAATGTGTGATGAGCTCCCTGAGTTTATTCCATCTTTGGGTATAGTTCCCAATGTCATTTAATGTACTACTCATTTCTAGAAAACTCCAGAAGGTTGACATGCCAACTATTCATTGCAGCTTGAGTTTTGGTAATTGCAGGATTGTTTCCTTTTGCCTCAGAAAATGCTAATGTCTGACTGTTTGCAGACTTTTGGTTGTGTGTATGGTTATTGCATTGTTCTGCCACCCTGCTCTCCCCAAGAGTGAACATCCAGAAACAAATCTGGCAGCTTTTTTTGCTCAATCCTTAAAGAAAAAAGTTAAGTTAGTTTAAATTTTTCATGGGGGGGGAAAAAAAGCCCAAATTTTTATCACTTAACAGAAGTCTGTGTGTTTATCCAACTCTTGTACATTTTGGGCTTTGTGAGAATTTTACCATTGAGTAAATGGAAATAAAATAGAGCCTTGTCTAAACTATTGAATTCATTGAATCATTTTTTTTTTTTTATTCAGCTAAATTTCTGTGCAATTCAGAGCACGGTTGTTTAACAGATGGAAGAAAGTACCACTCTAACAGCCTGTATTTAGAGAAAAAAATATGCTAGAGGTTAATGAACTTGAAAAAAGTTTTGGGTGAGTTGTTAAGATATCTAAAGTTTGGATTTAGCAGAACTTTATTAATAATGATTTGTTGTGATAGTTAACCAAATGGCTTACCGTGCTCCTTTTAGCAAAAGGCTGATTATATGCAATAAAGCTCTGGATATCTTGGAGGAAATCTGAGTAGTGAATTTATAATTTTATTTTTTTTTTTTGTGCAAATACTCAAAATGTAAAAACGAGGACTGTAGCCTACTTTTACACAGCAAGGTAATTAAAGCTGAATACCTAGCTTACAGAAGATTCAGATAGCTTTTCAGCGTATCGTCTCTGACTCGGAAGGTTTCTGAGATCCAAATCACTGGATGCTGGGAATTGTATTTTGGGCAAGTAATGCTCTGTGCTGGCCCCGTTCTCCTACAATTTCACACACGCCTGCTTTTTAAGACAGATGCTGAACTGCCGCGGCTTCTTTGTCTGACCTAGTGCAGACACTCTTCTGCAAGGGGCTGATCTCTTGGGGGTTTGGGGGTTTTTTGTTACTACTTTGTGTTCACATTATAGCTTCTGCTTATAAGTATTGAAATGTTTTCTATGCTGACATGTATTTGTTGGAAAAAGATATATGCTGAGGCATGGGAAATAGGTTCCAATCTTTCTTCTTGACGTTCCCCAAATTCTATAATACTTCGTAGATTTTTGTGTCCTCTGTATATTTGGACTGTCTGTCTGCTTTCCAGGAATACATTAGGTGATGTTGCTGTCAGGGGTGAAGGAGGGAGCAAAAGAGATGAGCGATTCATTGCTCCTGGACTGTTACCCGTTTTCCTCTTGTACTTAAATTGGTAGGGCAGTGTTAGAGGTGTTCTCGCAGAGTTGCCTGTTTTCCCTGAGTTGCAGAGGAAAACATCCCCTACTCAAATGAAACTTGTCCTTAGCCTGTACTCCTTTTCTTCCTCTCAGATCACTTCCTGGCAGAACAGATTATCTGTGTTAGTGAAGATATAAAGGTTCCGTGCCTCTAGTTGCATCAGTTTTGCCTTTTTAAACTTAGTATGTTTTTCATGGATTGGTACATCCATAGTTGTTGAATGTGAATTTTATTCGCTCATGATTTGCCTTCTTGCGTTAATTCCCTTCGTCTCAAATGGCAACCATGTCAGTGAAAATAGTCACTTGAAGGGTTGGGGTAATAGCAATCTTGGGGGGGTTATAGACCCATTCACTGTGGCACTTGCCAAGGAAAACAGATTTTAAGCTCTAGAGTCCTGGCTGTGGGAGGTTGCTGCAGAAATTGCACTGATTTAGTGTATCTCTTGGGTATTCTGGCCTTGGCCTTGTCTTCCTGATTCTCTTCTTTTCAGGAGAGGACCAGCTGGTCCGCTCCAAGTCTTCTCACAACGCTGGATTTGAAGGAGGCTGTACTGCTGTTACTGTTGAGGATGGTCTTTCTGTTGCCTTGCATGACCTGTCTGTGCTGTTCTGGCAGAAACCTGAGGTAGATGAGGAGATACAGAAATAATTCTTTATTTTGTATGAATTAGTATATTACTAAGGAGAGAAGTTCTTCACTAATCCAATGATTCCGTGTTTGGATATTGTAAATAAATAGGATAATAAAATGAATACCAGAACTTGGGATTTTAATGTACAAAAATGAGATGATAAATGTATATGAATGGATTAAATGAGAAAAAAAAACATGCAGTCTGTCTCTTAATGAGAAAAAGAAAGTGCTCTGCAGAGCAACACTCTTCTCCACGAGTCCCACTTCTTTGCTGCATCCTAGTTTTCAGACGTTGTTGATTGATTACCAACTAAACAGCTTCTAAGTTAACAAAATGTACTTGTTAAAAATGAAGAAAAAAAGGTTACAATTAGCTATTCTAAACCATTGCCACAGAGTTTAAAATTGCCTTTTCCTGTCACCTTTCTTCCTGGAGCAATATGTTGCTTAGAAATCCTTGCTATTAACATGCATTTTCTGCTATTGAATCTAGTTAGTAATTCTAATATGTATATCTTCAAAAGACTGGAAAAATACAGAATTTTTACTGTGTAGTTTTGCTTGTCAGTCATGTAACTTTGCAGATGTCACCATGCTATGAGACTGACCATGATTGTTTAAAGTTTTCTTGGGGTTTTTTTGCCCTAGTTTCAGCTTTATTTTTATTTGTATTAGAATTATTGCAGTAGGAGAATCTTATGAAACTAGTTCTTAAGTCAATGTTAAATTGCCATTACTTTGTCAAGGTTAGGTCTTGCTAATGAATCTTACCTGAATCCATTCTTCAGAGAGTAGAAAACATATAAATCTATTGTTCTTAGTTGATGAAAGAATAGTCATTAAAAATCATGTCAGTATGCTCATGGAAAAGATCATGTAGAAGATGCAAGATGTTAACAACTTGTCCAGATCTTAGCATGCCATCTAATTTAATAAAATTTTTAACTATTCTTGCGTAACAGAATCATCATTGAAAAACTTTCCTCTTTCTCTTTCAAACCAGATCTGAAGTTATTATTTGTTTCAGTTGCAGTCAGATGTAATTCCTGTTTACATATGCCAAAGAAGTTAAATAAATCTTAAGAAGTGAGGGAATCACTGAGTTTCAAAATTGAATGTTTTCTGTGCCACCATGCGTTTTCTCAGGTCAGAGGTAGGTAGATGGCTTGAGATACTTTAGACTGAAATGTCATCTAAAATTTGCTGGAAAATATAATGGAGTAGAATTGAAGCAGATTTAGTTTAGTTAAATTTTTTATTATTCTTGTTTGCTTATATGAAACATTAGAAGCACTAGTGAAGGTCAACTTGTAGGTGAGGAAGAATTACTAAATGAACCCATGCTTTCAGGTTCAGGTGACCCACCAAGGTGCCCTAAATCCCCGTGTCATTCTCTTGAAGGACTGAAGTCTATATTACAGTGAGTCAGTGGGTGTTGAGTTTCTTGATTATTGTTTTTCCCCTTTATGGGATATTCCTTTTCTCCCCTCTTTTTGATGATGATATGATCTCTAGAAAGCAGCAGATCTAAGAAAGTGGCAATTAGGTCTTAGCAGTGCTATAGCCATCCTACTGTGCATTGGTCCTTCTTGCTAGTTTCAGTGACTCCATTAAGGCTAGCTTCTATTACATGCAAAATAAATCAAGCACATATCCTTCCAGCTTAATGTGACATTAGCACAGTCTCTGAAGCTTTGGTGTTGAGCTGTATGTCGTCATCAGTGTTCCTTGTTAGATATGCAGCATGCCTCATACAGTGATTTCCCTATTTAAACTATACTATTAAATGATAAAATTGTAAATTAACTTCTTGGTGGTTATACGTAGCCTTCTAGGGAGTTGCACACTACTTAATATTTATTGTTTTCTTCCTAGCAGTATCTATCAGTTAGCAGCATACTTACTGCGATGCTTTTCCCAACAATTTCAGCATGTCAGAGTCCATCATCTATGCTGGAAAGGAGTTTTAAAGAAATGCTTTTACTAATATTACATGACTGAGATGTGCTTTATGTTCTCAGAGTAACTGATGAAAGGACCAATAACACTTGAATTGGGGGGGTTGGGGAGAAGCATAAATAAGATGTAAGCAGTGATTGATTTCTAATTTTTTTTATATTCTGCTCACCTTGTACAAAACCATTATTTTAAAATGCAAGGAGGGGTGATAACATGAAACAACTCTGACAACTAATAAACTTTTTAGATTATGCTTCATATGTTTACTTTTCATTAAATTTAGGGACAGTTGCGACTATGTTGTTGTGATTCAGTCAACATTTACTTCTATCTGTTTTTCATATACAAAGGCATCGGGGTGCCAGAAAATAAACTGTTAACGGAGAATTAACTTCTTTGGCACGCTTTCATACTTATCTTCCAAATTAAAGAAAATGAAATGGGCAGAAGCAGAGTGTAGATTACCTCCTTTTTGTCAAAAATGGTGGGAATTTGAAAATTAATAATAAAAAAGGGAACAGATGCAGTAACATGCCAGAGGGAGATTAATGTGGAGAGTAAAATCTGTGAGCAACAAAACTGAAGCAAACTGAATCAGTGGGAGGTGGTTGTACAATCAAAATCAGGATAAAAGAGAAATTACAAACAACCCTGCACTTGTCAAAGTAGTAGTAATGAAATCCTGACTCTGCCAGCAGCGAGAACCTGTGTTAGCACTTTGGGGTAAGGCCGGGAGCCGGGTGCCAGGTAGGAGGGCAGCGCGAGGCTGCTGGGCGGCAGCCATCGCGTGTGGAACAGATGGCGGGGAAAGCTGGCCGGGGAGGGGCTCCTTCGCAGAGCTAATCAGACAGTAACGGATAGGGCAGCTGGGAGGACTGACCACCGAGAGGCGAGCGGCGGGGTAGCCGCAGCCTTCCTCGATGTGTGCAGTGGTGTGCCCGCCGGCCGGAGAGAAGACCTTGCAACGTCTTTTCTCTGCTGCAACCGCACAAACTTTGGAGGTGGGCGGTGGGCATCGCCCCTTGCCAGGGAACGGGGGCACGTGCTGGCACCAGGCTCCCTCTGCGGCCTCCAGGGCCTCGAGCGCGTCCCACCTCGGGGTATCGCGCCCCTCCTACCTCAGAAATACATGTCTTTGCTCTGTGTCCTGTTGTGTGATCAGGTTATGTGGTTTTGTGTTTTATTGTAGCAGTATAGTGAACGTAGAATTTGGCGATTGACAGAAACGCTAAAGCATATGGGTCCAGGGACTGATCCAGCAAACCGATATGGAAACTTTGGTCCTGTTGAAAGGTGGGAGGGAGAGCTGTAGGTCAGCACCTTCCCACAGGGCTGTGCCCCTCCAATGAATGGAACCAGTTTTCTGATGTTTTATTTTTGCTCGGAGGAGTCACTTCCCTCCTCATAAATGAGAGCTTGTGAGGAATGAATGGAGGTCCGAGCCTTCTGATCTTGAGTCACATGAATAATTTGACTCACGTAAGAAGTAAAGATCAATAGGATTTCTTGTGCAAGTAAGAGGTAGTCATGTGTGAGAGGATTACAAGGTCATGCCCTGTGTTGATGACTGTCAGCTTGAAAGAGAAATGAAAACAAAATTTTATCAAGGAAAGGGGGAAATAAAATCCTGAAGTGTAGCAAGCGGGACCTGACCCATTACTATCCAGTTTTGTTTGATCTGGATATGTGATACTTTTTTAGACAATTTCAACAAAGAAAGCTACATGTCCTGCATCTGCTTTCTGAACTTGTATATACCTTGTCTGCAGAAGGTTTATAGCTTGGCTCAAGTATTCATTTTGAGCAGGGAGGGGAGGAAACATTACAGGGATTTGAAATAGGTGGTATAACATAGCCATATGCTATTTATGCAGCAGTTTCTGCAATAAATCTAATTTGGTGCTGTCAAAAAAAATTAGACTTATTTGGTATAGCAGCACATTAGTAAATGATTGTGGTAGCTTTGAAAGTTGTCATTCACTCTGCTTTACTTGCAATAGAATCTTGCAGAGCTTTTTTTTTTCGCCTGAGAAACTCTGTGAAAATTCTCAGTTCTTTGTCCTGCAGCTGTAAAAACTGCAAATATTTCCACCACTGAAAAGGAGGTCTTGCTTTAAGGTAATTGAAGAAGGAGATGGAAAAAAGAATAGCCTGCATTGTTAACAATCATATGAATGTATAGGGGGATAAATTTCTCCCTTGCCTACAGGTTTTCATAGTGCAGCTGAAATTGTTTATCTGATTATACAGCATGTAGATAAATTAGTTGCTCTGCGTTATTATAGAAGGTAAAATATTTTACCTGCCATGATAAGACCATATGCTGCTTTATGAAGACTGATACTGAGTGATTTGAAATAAATTGGTTCTGTCGTCTTCTGGCAGTGTGTTGTAAAATTTTCGAAGCTGATATACTTTGTGTCAAGATAACACACAATTATTTAAATATCTTTCTATTTAATATTTTAAACATATTTAAGTTATTGTACAGACGTATAAAAGCCAGTGATGAATTTTGTAGGGGAAAGAAAGAAATTCTAAGTAAAGGAGTAAAGAACAGATCCAAAATCATATATTAATTTTGAATATGAAAGTATTTATAAATCACCTTTTTTCATTTTTAAAGAGTTTTAACGTGGTTGACAATTTTATTTATTGTCCTACTATACAAATTTCTCAAGGAAAAGTCACTAATACATTTCCAATTTTTAGTCTTAGATTCATCTAAATTTTTCTTCACGGCATTTCAACTGCAACTGGTCACATAGAATTTCTCTAATGATTGCATCAGGTTGTTGAGGCAGCCAAATTGCTGCTGCATGTAGAGTGTGGTTCAGGAGCAGTGACAGTACTTAAAGCACTTTGGAGTGAGTAGTGAATTCAGATGAAATACAGAAGAGACTAACTGCTGTAGAAAACAAATGTCTTTATAAGGTCTTTGTTTTGAGCAGTTATTATTCAGCACTAACAGTAATAAGTTTATGAGTGTGTATCAAATATTTACTTTGATCTTATTCAAATTAGGTTTTCTATTTGTGTGACTAATGACAACAGGATAATGATTTATTTTTTTGAACCATAAAAGTCTTTTAGATACATGTATTCACGGCTGCTGGATTTTTTGCTGAATTTGCTACTGGAAAATGGTTCTGATTTTTATCTTTATCTTTGACTTGTTCTAAGGCTTTTCTCTCAAGTACATCTGAAAGCTTGTTTTTACAATAGGCTAAAATGTACTTTTTCAGTCAGCGCTTGGTATTTGTGAACTTAAACAATTTTAAAAGCTGTCTTGTGCTTTCAGAAGTATATTCGAAGTTGTTTATTTTGTTCAGTCACAGTGGTTGTTCATTTTTTGGTATTTTTTTTTTTCTGTGCAAGATTCTGCTCCTGAAATTCTTGCCTAGAAAAAAAATCCAGCAGAGAACCCAAAAGGTCCTGAACTGGACACTTTGTCCAACTTGACTTTGAAGAGCATCAGCCTGTGGGTTATCACCTCTGGAGAAGGTAGCTGGTGGATAGAGGAATGGAGAAAAAAAAAAATCACCTGAACACATCATCTTTGGCTGCCTGGCTGCTCTCCTTGCCCCCGTGCTCCACACCCTTGTGCTGGTGATTGGTCAGGAAAGAGTGTGAGCTGGGAGATGCCTCTCCTGGGTGAGCAGATGAGCACAGCCTCTGCTGTGGGCTACTTAACAGGGCTGAACTCCTTCCCCTGGCTGTGCTGGCAGCATGGCAAGGTTAATAGCATGCTGCTGTTGGTTGACCCTGCATTCTTGGTGGTTTCAGTATCAAACTGCATTTTTGTAGAAACAGGAAAAACTGTTCTTCATTAGCTTCTCCTTGTTGGTCAGTTGCCTTCTACAGGACTTAAATCAAACTGGAGAATGAAGTGTATTCTTCTTCTACCAGAGTTCCTCTTCTATTTCCACTGCATTTGTTCACCTGCATTTGTTCATATAGCTTCTTGTGGAAGAAGATCATAGCATCATAAAATATTCCCTTGCAAATGCCTCATATAAGGTATATATCAGTATTAAGTTATTATTCGGCTAAACTTGTGCCATGTTTGTCAATCTGATTTTCATTAGAAACAAATTCAGACCTAACGTAAGTATAAATGCATTTCTGCTAATGAGGTTGGATTACCTCCTGGATTTGATCCCAGAAAGCTTTACTTTAAATTCATTTTTGGTGAAATGATAATAAAATGGGTGGTTCATTATAATTGCTTAGAAAACTTAAAATATGTATTTTATTTTTTGGTACTGTATTTAATCATGGGGAAAGGTTATCTTTTTTTAAAGGATACCCAAGGTAAGCAGTGAAATTGAAAGGTATTTCTTATTTTTGAAGAACGAAACTGTCAGGTTAGTTTTAACTAACTGAGGAGGTTAGTTAATAATTCAGAAACTTTTCATTGTCAGTGTGTATTCCAGGATCTGCTAAAAATGATGTATCCTGTTGACAGTATGAATTTAGTCTCAGCCCTGACAAAGAATCTTTACAATTTGCCTCAGTGTGGAAAGCAGTATTCTAACAAAGAGTTGCATCTGTGTGTTTTACAAAGCTTGAAAACAAGAAAAAATATTAAGAAATTTTTCCCTTAACAGCATTGCATTTGAAGCATCGATAGGTAAGGTAAAAAAAGAATACTGAAAATTAAATAATTTGCAGCGAATGCTGTTGGCTGCTTTAAGGTTTTACTGTAAACTCACTCATTCAGCTGTTCCCATTTTCTCTTTGTATTTTTTGTTCAATATCTCTATTACATGGTGTTAAAACAAGTCAAAAGCTTTCATTTATTTTATTTGTAATATTCTTCCACTTCTTTACATAGCTCTGCAAAGTCTTTCTCAGATTCTGCTAGTCTTAGCAAGAAGGAATAGATATACGTATATGAAAAAAACCACATTAGCTCTTGGAGTTAACAAATAATGATTAAAAGCTATTCTTTTGCTTCTGTATTATTTCTCCTATACACCAAACTGATCTTCACAAATACAGGACTGTAAAGAACTTCATCTGCTGCTGGTTAGCAGGAGTGGATTTAAATCTACACCGACAGTTCATTTGACAATGACCTTGAGGGGCTTTGCTTCTTGAAGAAGAAAGCAGAAGCTTGCGGTAAACAAAGTTCACTTCTGACAGATGGATTGAATGACAGAAAGGTTGCGAGTGCCAGAATAGCCCTGGCAGAGGAGGAAATGTTCAGTGGAATCCAACAGGAGAGGAGGTGTGAACAGGTGCAGGGTTGCTGACGGAAGGGGAACCAGATGGAAGGAGCCAGAGCCAGTTTATTTAAAGGAAAAGGCAGAAAACACTGAAAGGCTGTGCGATCAGTGGCTAAAAGTGTGCATGGAAGAAGGTAAAAATTCACAAAGCAAAACTGCACAGTGGGATATCTAGCACTTAACATAATGGTAGTAATTTGTGAGTTTCATTTTAAAGTTGCTATTGAAATATGTTTCTCCCTTATTCTTGACAGCATAAAGAAGAGAGATTTATAACCTGTCCAAAAAAACCCCAAAACAAAGCACCAACAAAACACTCAACTGTTATATTGCCTGTCCATTATTTCTAATAATAATGTGCAGTTACAATCAGGATAATACAAAAATTATGCCACACTTGACCAAATGAATAAAAGGCACATAAGGCTGGATTTTTATTTTTTGACTCACCTTTTTGTATCTAGCTCCTGTGATAAGTGGACAGATAAACATGCCTTTCACTGGAGTGTTTCTGTAACATCTAGAGCAAATCAACAACAGTAAAGTACAATGTAATGTTAGCACAGTATTTTTCATCTTTTGTGCTTTTGGTTGTAAGCCTGTCAGTTTGCTGGAATATGTGGTATCTTGCTGTAGGATGGGGTAGAAGTCTAGCTCACCCTAGATCAAATTCCCTGAAAATGAAATACTGTCTTTCAAATTGTCATCCTGAAGAATTCTTTGTTCTGTCAAACGGTTCAGCCTCTTCCTAAGATAGGCTTGTGAGGCTTGGTCCTTTGGAGGGAATTAAAAAACATTCCTCACCTTCTAAGCTTCAGCAATAGTTGGAGAGCATTAGCAACTTCCACGTGTCAGGCCTGTGGCAGTTTAGCTGCAGGTTGGGTGTCCAAACGTAGTGTCCATGAAAAATGCAGGTAACTGTTCAGCAGTCATTCATGGTGCATCTGTGATCTACTGGATCATTCAGCTGTGCTGATCTGATCCAGATCAGGTGTGAGCACACAGTCACTTTCCTTTTGAATTAGCTAGAGCATGCAATGCAGTGTTTATGCTGACTTTATGCCAGCTGCAGGAAGGACAGATGAGACCTGATTCAGCATAAAGCTTGCTGGTACAAAGTTAACGTACCAAAAACATTGGGTTTTTGAACAAATTTAAATTGGCAGAGTGGGCTCATAGCAGATCAGGTCTCTGCATCATTTAGCTGCATCATTTTTTGATTCAATGGTAGGAGCCTGATGGTTGGATTTACTGTATTTACAAGCTGAGCCTTGGAGTACAGAGTCACAGTTGTTTGAAGCTGGTCTAAGTCTATGCTGTTACTGAAAAGGCAAATCCCTGGAGTGGTAATATTTGACTATGTCTGGCCTCATATTGCCAGACCCTTGCTTCTGCTGACACTGGAAGAAAGACACCTGTGTGATCAGGTTGTTCAGGGAGTTAATCAGATTGAAAAAGAATAATTTCTTGAAGAATAAGTTGTGTGAGTGCTAATTATAAGAGGATGAAAGGAGGACTACACCTCTTACACTGACAGTATTGCCTTAGACTGGCTTAAATGTGTCCTGAAGCTACATTGTAAGAGGCTGCTGGTGCCAAATTCAAGAACGACCATAAATCAGGAAAATTATTCCTTTATTTTAAATACAGTGAAAATAATTTAAATAACTTTGTGTATACAGAGTACATGCCTGTAAAAATGTTCTGTGTTAAGCAATTATTTCAACAAACAGTAATTTGTAAAAGGGGCTTGTGGAACAAAGATAGAAAGAATATTCCAGATAAAGGCGTGCAGTACTGTGAAGCGCTAGGGCTACATACTAAGACTTGACAAAAATCATATCTTCTCATGTTCCATGCAACTTGTACTCTGTATTTAATTGTCTGTTTCTATAGGGACTTATCAGCCAAATATTTCACAATCTGATGGTAATAGTCACAGGAGTATTGGTGTTTACTTACAAGGTACGTATCTTGCTGGCAAGGCTTATAGATGTGCCAGAAAAATCAGATCTTGATTCCAAGTCAGTATATTTGACCTAATATGAGATGTTCATTACTGCTAGAGATACTTTTCTCTAACAATGAAATAGAGGGCAGTTGATGATATTTGGCTGTGACTTGGGATACAGAGTACTGTTCAGATTGAAAATAAGTTATTGTCTACATTGAGGAACTGGTAGCTTTTTGTATATATCTTGAAGGCATAATGGCAAAAGAGTAAAATCACATTATAGTCTAGGTGTTTGCAAATTCTTCCTTCTGTGCTGAATTTAAAGTAAGAAACCCAGTCCTTTCATTTTGTTAACTGACCCGGTAAGTAGAAGCAGAGATGGAATATATCATCAGTCATGTATATGCCCAAGTTAACTATATTCAAGATTCTTTATTTCAGTAAACTTTCATAGGACTAACACTGTGTGGCTCTCTGTTCCTATGCCCCTACAGCTTTTCATCTTTTTCACGCCCATTAATATCCAGTTACTGGAGATAATTTTTAAGTAGTTTTGATGTACAACAAGTGCGAAAAAATAGAGTAGGAATTTTTTTCATTTGCAGCCATTAATGTATAATGTCTTCTGATGCCTCAGTAGGGCTTAAAGGGCAAAGTGGAAATTTTAGACTTAGTGTTTAATTGTTTCTATAGACCTCATTATTATATAAAGTGTAAATATATGTAAAAGTTATAAGGCAGTTCCAATGGTGTAACTGCATTCTAAATAGAGAAAGATGGAAAAACTTTCCAGATCCATATTTAAAGAGCTGAATCAGTTTGAATGCTTAATTTTTTACCCCTTGACCTTCACATAACTTTTCTAATTGCCTGTAGTAGCTTCCGCTCCTGGTGATTTTGAGGAGAAAGCTCTGACATTTCATTATTTTAGGGAACTTTTTATTTCTCAACTATTGTAAAAAACAGTAACTAAGATTATTTTTAATTAGCCTTAGTTCTCATGAATAGACCCACAGGTGTCCTGAACAATGATGCAGTCCTTCAGTTCTACCAATTATATTAATAGTCAGGTCTCTTCAAGAAAATTTGACCATGCGAATACAGATTTTACTGAAGCTCACCAAACACAGTGTGCTGACTGGGGCAGTTTCCAGAAACTTGAGCTTTCTGCTGAGAAGACCTGGCAACCTGCTCCAGAATCAGCATCCAGTCAGCTCTCAGAAACAGACAAAAAGAGCAACTCAGTGGGTAATTCCCTCAATGGGATACAGGAAGGGCAAGTTTTCAGCTCCTTGGAGAGGTTTAAAGAAATGACCTGATCATGATGCTTTTAAAAGGTATTTCTATATAATTCTTGCACAAGCACGCACGTGTGCTTCTTTTTTTATTTATTTTTTTACATAAGAACATACGTTTCATGCCTTCTGCCCTGTAAAAGCATCAAGAGCCGTAAAATCCAGTCTAGGTGGATTTACACATGCACAGAAAAAATCAAAACCTTTAGTACAAAAATTCAGATGGCAGAAAAAAACGAACAGTGTTTTAGAAGAGGAAACCACCAAACGCTGTCCAACTATGTCCTTGTTCACAGCAACCATATGTATTTGCAGTTACCTATTAGATGAAAATTTGTAGGCCTTACAAAGGAAGATAACCAAAACAATCCATGCCAAACAAAAGGTTGCTAGAAGCCTGACTTAAGGGAAGGGGAGAAATCTTGTGACCACGAACCTTCTTATGGAGTTGATCCAAACATATGAGCAAGGCACACGCTCTAGAGCTCCGTTAATTTAGAAGGTTTGGAAAGTAATAATTTTGAATCATGGCTACACTTGAAACCAGCATGTACCTATTTACCTGCAGAATTAAGGGTCTTACTGTGTTGCATTTCCTTACTTAAATGTTCGAAAATACTAAGACCAGATAGCATATGATAAAATGCAGTAAGCACACTCTCCATTATAAATGGCTGAGTAGGATACTGCAGTGCTGTTAAATTGAAAGGCAGGTCTGAAAGGAGTTTTAGGAGTTTTACATTAAGAGAAAGAATTATTTATGACTATTCTTTGGAAGAATGACTTCTTGGTAAACTATATTTTTTTTTTTTCATATTTACAGACCAACCTTTAGGCTTGTCTGCTGACCTGAAAAAAAAATAAAAAATGACCCCTTATTCTTCTGTGTATGACATACTTACAAAGATAAATATGGAATACAGAGGGAAGAAGTTCGTGAAGTGTGATCTTACTCCTTATACATTCTTTTATGACCTTAGTCATTGTGGTTTTTGAAGAGTTTCTGATAGTAAAGTAAGAGATGGGAAAAATTGTTATCATGTTTCCCTTTACAGAATAGGGCAAATATTGTGACCTCTTGTTTCAGCTTTTATTCTTCTGGGTTTTTTGTTAGTCATGAATTTTTGATTTGGTTGGTTGGGGTTTTTTTCCTCCTGTAGCCTGTGAGAAGAGCAAGGATATACTCTAATTTTTCCATTCTTCCCTTGACACTTGTAGTTGAAATAATAAGATGAAATAACCTATTAGGAGGTGGTTCAGAAACCTGTTTGTAACAGACACTCCAGTATACTTATATCGTGGAAAGCTTGCAATGTAGACTGCTAAAACGTTGTTGAGCCTTTGTACCCAAAGCTATTGGTCTTTAGGGTTCCTAATACACGTGAGCTTTCAAGTTCTACTTTCAATAGTGCTTTAGTTGATTTGAGAGCCTTCATGCCAGATTTTATTAAAGATACTGGGAATAAAATGCTTGAGTAACTCCTCAAAACTTTTTTAATTTGGTAGAAAAGCTTTTGCATACATTGATTTTCAAAAATACTGGGAGAAAAAGCTCATTTCCTCTGAAAGAGCTGAGGGAGCCTTCAGCCAAGTTCTTTCCCTCTTCTGAGGTGATTTGTTGTGCACTCGCTCACAGTGCTGGCCCACTTGGCTCTGTGTTATGTAGGAAAGAGATCTGTGCTCGACCACTGAGGCATGTGGTAGAAGCATCAGTGTTCGGCTTGACTGGTCCTCTTGCTGCCCAAGAATGAGTGTTGGTACAGAGTTCCAGGACTGGTCATCATTTAGACGACAGTCTTGTTAGTTCAGATAGCTCAAACATTTGGAAGACTAAATGCTAGCTACTCCTTAATGAATGATGAAGTTCAGTTTAAAGCAAGTATATCTGAAAGCTGAAATATTTTATAGTTACATTTTTAACTATAATTAATATGAACCGAAGATGTCAAAAATAATGTTATGATAACCTCTTGTGTGTCACTGAACTAATTACTAGAGTATTTTAATTTGTCCAGTTAAGTTCATAGTCCTTACTAATGGATCCATTAGCTTTTTACAAAATGACACATGTTGATCTCATGGAAAAATCAAATAGTCACTATAGTAAGCATGATTGCTTCAAATCATAGTTGCTTTGTCAGAAGACTTACTGACAACTTCCAGTCAGATGCCTAATTCTACATCGAGAACCATCCTGTACTTTTTCTTTTTGTGTTTTTACAGTTACCAAACTGAAAAGACTTTCAAAAATACCTACTGTTGAACTCTGTTGTGAAAGTCAAAGTTTTATCAATCTAAATTCTTTTCCTTTACAGTAAAAAATAGACAAGCTATTATTTATGTCAAATATGACTTTTTTATCAGTAGTCTTTACATCCTTCATTTTTCTTTACTGCAAAGCCATTTGGTGGAGAGTAGTCTTCTACTGAAAATGGATCTGTGATCCAGTTTTTCTTTGTTAGTGGTGGGAAAGGTGTTTTGGGGTTTGGAGTTTTTATGTACATGTTTGTTTTTATTAAATTTGGTGGGTCAAATTCAGCCACATACTTTTATGTTAACTTTGAGGTCGAAGTGAATTTTCACTTCATTTTTAGCAAGGATTCTTTTAAGGTTTGCCAGTGATGGCAATATTCTTCTTCCTGTGCTGTAAGCTACAGTTTACGCAGTGCTTTTTGTTTTGCTTTGTTTTGTGCTTTCAAGCACTGCAAACCAATATCCAGTTCATTGAGATATGAGTTAACTTAGGTTACCTATGGCTCTTTGCAGCGATAACGCACGCTCAAAACAGTCAATGTTTAGAACTAAAATCACTGTGGAAAATGTGCTTCAGAACAGGGCTCAGGAAGAGCTTGAGCTTGTCTCAATGGTTGCTTCTGACTTCAATGGCACAAAAATGAAAGTCACCATGAGTTCAATGCTTCTGCTTTAGTAAAACTGATCAGTGTTACAACCAAATGCAGACTTATTATCAGATGGACATTTGCTTAGTGTTTTGCAAAGAGTACTGTTTGAAAGAACAGTAACTGTTGCTGCTGTCTCCAGTTTTGAGTCAGTGTTTGCATTTGAGTATAGAACAGGCTGTTGCACTTCAACCACTCTTTCCCCCGTTTTTGATCTCTGTAGATGAAGTTTTAAAGAGTTCTGGAATAATTAATCTTTAGTTGACATTTCTGATTCAGATCTTACCTGTGTCATCAAATTAGTCTGTTGTGGCTTCTCTTTACGTGTGTCTGTGCTTTCCTTTAGTGAATATGAGAAATTCTGAAGTCTTTGTAAGAGGAGACTTCTTAAATCTTCACACTAATGCTGGAGAGACTAAGGACTGTTTCCTTCTGTATGCAGTCTATAGACTTTCTTAAATCAAGCACCCCTTCTTTCACAATTCAGAGTAATTGCAAATAATCAGTGTCAGACCTTCTAAAACTCCTGCAGTATTTGCTGGTCATAGCAGGAATACCAATAGATCCTGAAATCTCTTAGGTTGCCTTCTGCATGTTTTATACTTTTTTTTTTTCTTATTTTCTTATTTCTCTGTATATGCGTTGGGGAAATTTTCAGTAGGGGGGGCAGAGAGATTGAACTTAGAGAGCAGGGAAGGTGCCAACTCAAGGTGTGGGTGAAAGACTTGCAACTCTGTTTAGACAGCTTTGGCTCCAGGAATTTTTTTCATTCCTCAGCAGCTCTAGGCACCTCAGATATTGTTCTTTATGTGACACTGGATGTGTTTTAATCCCATAATTTTCTAGGTTCTAAGAAGCTACCCTTCTGTGTAACAATTATGTGTGTTCTCCTAGTCTTACAATTGAGCTTTGATCCACTGTATAAACTCATCTTCAACGACTCCATATACATTTCAGCTGTAGGGAACTCACCACACATCTGTTATTTCTGAGTTCTTGAAAGTTTGCTCTATGCAGTAAGTAAATCAGGTGAATGGCTCTTTTGCATGGGTCCCCTTAACAAGAGAGTGTTTCTGGTGGCAGTAGATTCTCCATTTATTTTGAACGTGAACATCAGCACGTGTTTGTCAGAAGGAACCTTAGCAATGAAGAATGGACCTCTCTACAGGCTTGTTTTGGTGGCTTCAGCTGTGCAGCTTGATACATGCTGAAGGCTACCCCCAGCAGAATGCTAGCCAGCCAACCATGTGCCAGATGAAGCACAGCACCCAACTGTACACAGCCATCTCACATGAGACACTATTAAATAAAATACTGTACTACTGACATTTTCTTTAGCTGAAAGCGTTGGGGGATGTGTGAAGTGCTGGTGTTGGGGTTTTTTATTTGTTTGTTTGGGTTTTTTTGAGCAGTCTGTTGCTCATTGCAACTGTTTGAAGGTAAAAAATGTTTGTAAAAGGGAAGGAGTTTGCATAGACTGGTTTCCAGCAAATATGGAAAAAATTTTCCTAGTAATGCTTTCCATATTTGGAACTTACACTTAGGAAATGATGTGAGCATTGCTCCTTAGGATAGCCACAATATGGTTGTGAAGTAATGCTGAGAGTGATGTGATAAAGTGCAATTCAATGTATGAAATTTCCTTTAAAAATGTGCTTTGTTTCCTTAATGCTCTAATATTCTTGCAATATAAATGTATTCTCTGTCTTACCTCAGAAGAAACTGCCTGTGATTTCCAAGGGAGTTTTGCCTAAGGTAGGGCTTGCAACATCAGGACCAGGAATTAGTGTAATGTGACCCACCATTTGTATTGCTTTGGGGTAAATTTGAGAGAGAAAATTTAACATTGTGTGTGTCATGCTGAGATATTGCAATATCTCGGATGGGTTATTAGGCACCAATCCAAAGGTTAAGTGCAGCAACCACATGAGATGTGGCTTTATCCTTACATGATCTATGCCTGTGTTCTGTTTTGGAGTCCTCTGAATTAGGTATTATCCCTAGAATAAAACCTGTTTATAAGATTTTATTGAAACCTATCCCAAGCTATTAAATGTTGTTTCAGTAGAAAGATGTGTGCTTACGTGTCATTTGAAATCTAGAAATCAATCCTTGTATGTGTGAACTCGCTGACATTTTGAACCTGGATCCCAATGTGCATCAGATAAATATTCACGACCTTTGGGAAAGTCTAGGTATGAATTTGCAGTTTAGGACCTTTTCTAATTTATATGCATATATCTTTTTGGGGTTTTATTTTCCATGCTGTTTTTGCTTGGCTTGCATTAAATAAAATGCTTCAATGGAGTGTGGTAGTCTAGCATTTGTTTTGCCTCAGGAGTAAATTGCCCCATCTTGCATATCTGGTCAAGTAAATTGCTCTCTTGCCTGCGTACTTCGATAATAATACTGGGCTTTAGACCTTCCTATACAACCCCCCAGTGAGCAGAACCACAAGAGGCTGGGCCTATGTGTTGCTAGCAGTCTTCTCTATTGTAATGGATGCATTCATCTCCTATTTACATAAATTAATAGTTAAAACTTGTTTAGTTGCTTAAGAAAACTCATTAAGCTTTCAGAGTAGCTGTATTATGAGCACTGTGGCAATCGCTCCCATTGACTTATCTCCTGCTGGTTCACTGGGAAGCAGTCCATCTCAGGGTCAGGTCCCTAAGCTTCATTACAGAATTAAACAAATAGCATTTAAAAGAAAAATACAAATAATATGTTCCATGCAAAGTGAATGTTGGTAAGCTTCCATATGAAAAAGAGGTCACATTTAAAATTTTTAAAAATAAAATCCTATTTTTGTCTGCAAGGCCAATTTTCTCTCAGGAAATAGATCGTATTTTTTATCCGTTTTCTGGTAGTCACTGGAGAATGTTTGACATTGTAAGAGAAAGGTCAGTTTGTATCACCTGAAGTGGGAGGAGAATGTTTGATGTGAAAAGCTTGGCCAGATTTTTTGTTATTATTATTTGAATGTTCTGCTTTACCTTTTTAATTTATCATCTTCAGTATATGATTTTTATTTTTATTTATTTCCTATTTGGTTTTTTTTATAGATTGGAGAAAGAGAGCATTCAGCACAGCATTAGCAACGAAGCAAAGGCCCGAGCCCTTCAGGCCCAGCAAAGAGAGCAGGAGCTGACACAGAAGATGCAGCAAATGGAGGCCCAGCATGAGAAAACTGGTAGGTGGTAGGGAAAGATTAGAGCCTGGGCACTCACTCACAAGCCAGGCCCACGCCTTACTGTGAAATGACATCAGGAACACCTGTAACCTTTGGCTGGCCGAAGGGAGCAGATGCTAACTACACCGGAGATTCCGAATTACATATTAGTTAGCGTTTAAAAGAGAAAATGGAAAGTATTGCCCACTGTCTGTTGATTTCAGAGTGCTGCTCTCACATCTGTTGCACCATCTGGATTATGAGTTTATTTACCTGTGTTCAAGAAACGTAAAGCTGAGAGAGACCACAACAAAGTAGAAAAACAAAGGGCTTGTTTTTGGCTGGATTTTCAGGCACACATGTTATATAAAGAAAATAGCATCAGAAGCTCTGCGGGAAATGCTCTGAGCTTACAGTTAAAGTCTCCTGAATAGCATTGAACAGTTCCCACAGTACACACATTATAGCTACTCTAAAAGCTTAATGAGTTTGCTTCGGCATCCAAACTGGAGAAAAGCTTTAGCCATTAATCGGTTCTTAATTCACTGTCGCAGCTGGATGTAATTCACTGGCTCCAAATTGATATGTTCCTTTATTTAATCTTTGCAGCCTCAAACATTTTTAGCATTACCATGTGCCCCCCCCACATCCTCAATCTAGAAGAAAGATGTTTAATCCCTTGCATACTTCAGGTTCTCATAATAGGAGACTTCATTGCATTGACTTAGCCGATCAATAACTTCTAACTTTAATCTGGAAATAAAAAGGGGTTTTCCAAACAAACAAAAAAACCCCTTTTGTTATTGCAAAGTACTATGCCAACAACATTAATAAAAGTAAATATTATAAATAAAACAAAACAAAAATTTTTTAAAAAGGGATTTTTTTAGAGAGGAAATCTCTAACCCCTGAGCACAGAAAGAAGGAGGAGCTTCAGCTCTTATGGAACATGATATATTCATGTGTTTAATAGAGTATCATTTGTACGCATCAGTCCTGCAATGCCTTTAGGAAAACCATGTAACATTAATCCTAAGCAGCATTGGATGATACCTGAAGAGCAGGCATGTTTATATCTGCTGTCTGATTTTATGCCTTTTTTTCAGCATTATCACAGTACTAGAGGACTTTTCCATGTGTTCAGGGAATGCAAACAGCTTCATTATGGCTGCTGTCTACACTGTAAGAAAAGAAAAGGAGCTCTCAGAATCATCTTTCCCTCCTTTAGCCAGCACATCTGCATATGACCATGTGTAATTTTGCACAAGAGAGATGTAATTTACCCTCCTGGTGCATGAATTGTCCCAGTATACAAAAATGAAACAACATTATATCTGGTTTTGGTTTTTTATATCTCTAGTAGGATTAGAAGGAGTTGAAAATTATAGTCATTTATTATGTGTATAAAGAATCCTTTGGTTATTATGACCCTCCACACATTGGTTAAGAATAGTCTCGCTTTCTCCAATTTTAAAAGCAAAACTGAAGAAACATCATTTTGTAGTATCTTCCTTTTGAAAGAATAAAGATGCCTGAATGCTAGATCATGAGTTTTGGTGCAGCCCAAACTCACAGTAACTAAAAATTAATTTATAAAATTGTTTCACTCCAGCTGTCACTGGAGAATAAGTCTATATCTTATCATTTAAGAAAAAGAAATTACGTTAATTATAATAAGCTCAAGACCTGATAAATAAAAGAACTGCTTTTTTAAGGAGATACTGAATAAGTCTACAGTTGTAGACTCAAATGAGTTTGGGTTGTCAGTGTATCCTCTGTACCAGTAGAGCAAGCAAAAGTCTGCTAAAGCATTGCTTGCCAATTTTATTCCTCCTGGAAATGTCAATTAGCTTCTAGCTAAAAGGCAAAATTACCAGATTAGATATCTAGTCTTCATGGTGACTCTTCTCTTACAAGACCAGATTCAGTGGCAACATTGCTTTAACACTTTAGCTAATTATGACATAGAGCTTTAATTTGGTAAATGATGCTGTCTTGATTCCATACCCAAGTAGCTGAAGTTTAAAAAACATTTCAAAACTAGAAGGATCTAGAAGAAAGAAATTACGAATATATAAAATTGTTTCTAAATTATCTATAAATTTATATAATTAGAAAGGAACTTCATAGTTTCATAATTTTATGATTTCTAGTAGAAGAACTGGATTCATTGCTGACTTCCCAGAATACATTCATAGCAAAATTGAAGGAAGAATGTTGTATGTTGGCAAGGAAGTTGGAACAAATGTCAGAAAAATACAGGTTAGTATATTTTTCTTAAATTGCCCCTTTTATTACTAGGACATTATTTTTTTTTATTTGTATTTTAATATTTATTATTATTCATTTTGTTCCAGGTATTACACATCATATCAATGTAATATATGCCCTTTAAGCAGTGGCCCTTTAAGTGGCTGAAGCTGGGAGATGAATCCCATCCAGAGTGTTTGGGGAAGAAATGAGAAACTTGCTGAACTGTAGGCAGTCTTCCCTTGCAAATGTTGTGATGGGTACTTGAGAGAGAAGAAAACAGAATTTTTCTTCTGAAAAAGCAGAGCTCTTCTGCTAAAGTAATGCAAAATCTAAATAGATTCAAATCATATTATTATTCCAGCAATAAAAATGCACACAGACTTTGTTGCTAGAGCTCACAGTCACAGACTAGTAACTGTAAAGGATGAAGGAAAGACAGAAAACATACTGTGAAAACACATTATTCTCTGAAAATAAATACTAGAGATTGCCAAGTGTTTCTCCACCTAGCAGCATTAGCTGACTATGTCAGGAACCTGAAAAAGGGAAAAGGAGCCCTCTTGCATCTCCAGAAAGTGGTATATTTTACACAGGAAACTGTAAGGAAGAATACATGAAAGTCGTTCTGAGAAGTGGCCCTAAAATAGCTTGAACTTGCCTTCATTGGAGCTGGAGCTGCTGCAGTCAGTAACAAGAATGGAGAAATGGGTAGGGACGAAGAAAGAATGTAAAAATGAAAAGAGAAAGGTAGAACTGGAGATGGTGGGAAATGAGTCTAATACAGATGACTGCAGAGAGTGATATGATCAGGTGCAGAAAATTACTTTGGCCAAGTTTTAAGTGCGTGATCAGCATGTATCTTTCAGTAGCACCTCTCCAAAAGGCAATCTTTGTTCTCATTGTCACTGGATATAGTGTAAAACTACAATTCTGGGACAGAATGCTGTAGGTTTGTCTTCTGAAAAAAAAACAGTAATTTGGGGAAGATTTTATAACTTATTTCTTAAGTCTATTAATAAAAGCAGATCACGAAGCAGCAGTGTGCCCAATTTGCATGGAAAATATATTTTCCATTTATGGTTTTTTACATATTTTTGACCTTACCATAAACTGAATTTTGGACCTCGATGTGTATTTTCTTGCTATACTTGTAGAATCTTTGTGCCTTAGTTTCCGTGGATTTAAGAAATAACTGGTATACTCCCAGTACCATTATTTAATTGGTAAAACACTCAAACTCTTTTAATAACAGATGTAATAATAAGTTTTATTTGAATATTTTTGCTTTTGATGGGAAGTGCCCATTTGTAATAAGAGACATTTCAAAACTATCTGTGACAACTACATATTTGCACAAGTTCGGTGGGATGCATCTGAACGGCACATATATTTTTATATTTAATGTGAATTTTCTGAGAAATCTAAACTGAAGTTTATGTGTTTATGTGTAAGCTGGAACCATTCTTGTGAGCTAGTCCCTATACAGAAATGTTTCAGAAAGACAATGTCAGACGAATTATAAACCCCTCAAGCTGTGCAGAAAGAAGATAGTCTGTTAAGATTTTCGTGTACATAGGCATGTTTAAAAATATAGTCCTTTGTTGATTTCTTCTCTTGTTTTATTCTTTTTTTTCCCCTCTGATTGTCACTGTCTGAGTTTCTAGGTTGTAGATTAATGCTCAACACTACCCACTGTGTATTTGTGATTTGCGTTTTGTAATTAAGGGGAACAATGGGAGTCCATTGGGTCTCGTTATATATAATGGTTGGTTTAATTTGTTTCACTTCTATCTTGTTAATTGTAAATTGATCATTAAGATTTGAATTCTAATCTGTCACCAGGGTTATGAGTATTGAAGCTAGAGCAATGATCCTGGTTTTAATCACTGATGATGAGAAACAAATTTTATAATTTTGGTACATATTGCAGTTCATATATTTTAACACTGTATTTTATGGTGTTATAAATATTGTTAAATGACTTTTAGTGTAGTTTTACTGTTTGGACTATAATGTATAAATTATATTACCGGTTTGGCAACAGTAGGCATCCAACTGTGTGAGTTTAATTGAAGTAAAGAACACATACCCGGCTGAACTATTTTTCTGCGTGTTTGGTTGACTGCAGTCATTGCACTCAATACCAGGAGTGAAATGTTTGTTGAAGGTAGCTGTATGAAGATTGGAAACAGTCTGTCTGAAGGTTCAATCGTTAAAATTATATGCAACAATACTTCATCAGCAGAAAATATTTTAGAGCACGTATTTAATTTCCATACAAGTAAAGAATTGGTTTTAAGAGCAGGAAAAGGCAGTGTTTAAAAAGCACTGCAATGCAAAAGGTAGCTCAAAGGAGTAAAGGCAGGATTGCCACTTTAGTGTTCAAAAACTAGCACATCCAACTGACTTTGAATTGTGACTATTTAACGGTTGTGCATTTTTTTGCCTCTTGTATTTGAGTGTTTTGGAGAAACTTGTTTGGTTTTTCTTCCAAGACTCCTCCAGTGGGGATGGTAAATAAAACCTTAAATTGCTTTTTAAATAGGTAGTTGAGGTAGTTGAATGGATCCAGAAGAATAGAATATGCTCCTGCCCCATATCAATTATTTTTAATATACTGACAAATAAATGAGATTTGGCAAAATCTATTATGCATTTAATTACAAACATGCATTTTATATTTCATTTTCATGTGGTGATGTAGCTTTGCTCAGTGCAGTCAAAATAATATTGATTTCATACAGGTCTTCTAAGTCTATCAGATCTCTGAGGCACACACAAGATACATGACTGCATGACTTGTAGGGCCAGCCTGAGTCTGCAGAAGTGCACCTTCATGCAGAGTTCAGCCTAGATGGCGGCACTCCAAATGTCTGCATGCTGCAGTTTCTACTAACTCCACCACATCTTACTGCTCAGACTGTTAAACTCAGAGTAGGTCTTGTGGAGCACCATCAGCACATCCATGCTGTGTCCTTTAGTTGTGCTGAATCCATCTGACATAGTGTTTAGCACATAGATATTTCTAACTTGTCTCTGTCCCTGGCATTATGAGTGGGCTATCTCTGAAGCTCAGCACTGTGTACTTTGATTCTTGTTCCTCTCTCTCTCTTGCACCCCTGCTGTGATACCCTGGGAGCAGAGTAATTCGAAAGCATTTACGTAGAACTGGTCCTACCCCTGCCTCCTATATAAATGTGCTATCCCATTCAGTACAGTCATCAGGCTTATTACAGTGTGGTTGGTTTTGGAGGGGGGGGGGGTTGTGGTGTTTTTTTTACCCCAACAATTTGTCAAGTTATTTAAATATCAAACAGAATTAGCTGTTCTGTCTTTGGAAACTGAGGTGGATGAAAAGTATATTTAAAGATGTAGAGGGAAACTTTGACAAGTGATGATGAAGACTCTTAGTGTGCAGTATTGCGCTGGGACTGGTGTTCTCTGATGCTGACACATGTGAACCTTTTAACATTGACCTTAATAGGCATTCTGCCCTTCATATGTACTGTCCTTCAAAACGTCAGTGTCATTAAATATTTGAATCTTGGTGGTGAGACTCTTAGATATTTACATGGAAAAGGCATTGTGTAAATAATGTCTTAATAGGCTGCTTTTTTCTTTTTCCCCCTGAGTTCAACTGTAATTACAAGAGATGTTTTAGGAGTAGACAACACTAATATCGTGGTTCAAAGCATGAGGCATTTATGGCTGTATTTTACAGATTATGCTACTCATGTTACTTTTGTTTCATTAATTGTAATATTCAGTAGCATTTTAGTTTTGGTTGATTTGAATTCCTTGATCTTTCCAGAAAGACTTCAGGCACCCTCAAATATGATGGGGATGAATAAGTCCTTGAAAACTATAGGGACTTCTGTCACCTTGAATGCTGCTTCTGCTGTTTCCATGAATGAGACAATCACATATAAATGGAGAAAAAGAAGCAGGATCCCCCAGTTGGGAAACCCTAAAACCATGGTGATTTACAGTATTCCTACATGGCAAATTCAGTTGCTGAATTTTGCTGATAAAAAAAGGAATGCAGTATTGAACTTAGTCCCTGTTACCACTTGGTTGGGTTTTGTCACATCAGGTCTCTGTTGAGCTGCTCTGCAGTGGACCTTTGCTTTTATCCACTGATTGTCTGTCTTACAGTATCAGTATCAAGTACAGACTGCATTCACATTGTGTGATAACAGTTGGTCCAGTTGGCAATGCTTTGTTAATGCTGACATTTAAGTTACTAGTATTTCTGTTAAATGACCAGTGTACAAATTCAATTTCTGCTACCTTTCTATAACATCCTGCCCACTGTTACGTGTACCTATCCAGGAAACTCCTGGGCACTGAAGTTTGATGTACAAATATATCAGCACAATTCTGATGTATTCATCTGTGATGTTCCTTAACAGAGCTGTAACTCCCTATCTAAATTTAATTACATACAGTCTTTGTCCAAAGTTTCCCTTGCTAAGTTCTTTTGGATTCACAGATGATACCATGCATTGTTCTCTATTTAAACATGAAAAGATTATGTTGTCATTTCTAGATTTGACTTGTCAATGTAACAACATGATTTTGAGGGAGGAGTATTCCTTCCCCCCTGCACTTTGTTGTATTTTTCAGAATGTCAGTTGTTGTTGCATTCTATAACAGCCAAGAAGGTAAAGTATCTTTCTGCTGTAATTACAGCATATTTAAGTTTATGATTTAAAGATATATCTGAAGCTTTTTAATCTCGAGATCTGGAGTGGCAGATGCCATAAATCAAATTTGTTTGCTTTTGATTCGTACTTTTTGATGGTATTGCAGATTCTGACATGTTCTCATTAACCTTTTCCAAAGAGTTAAAATTGTACAAGTGCATCATGTATATTTTATCACAATTTAATCTGAGCTCTTTTCCTGATATTAAGAAACAGCTCGTGCCTGTTTCTCCATGGGCTGATGGTTAGAGATGTAGCAAGTAGCAGTCCCAGGTCATTCATGGACCTGGTGTCTTTGCTCACCCGTGAAGAATAAGAATTGCTTAGAAGTGACTAATATTCTTAAAGACTGTGCTGAGTTTTATGTAGGTTAGTGTGTGCCTGTATGATTTGTCCCTCGTTTCCTAAGGTTTTATTAATTTTCCTCTTAACGTGGCTTTGGTTTTTGGGTTTTTTTTTTGATTTCTTTTTCTTAGGGGGGGGCAGAGGCTGGAAGGGTTTGTGGGGTTTTGTTTTTGTTGGTTTTTTTGTTGTTTTTTCTTAAAATATGTGTAATGTGTTCATAGCATATGAGGTTAAATAAAGTTACTGAAACAGTACCAGTATTTAGAGTTTGACCTGTGCAGTGGAGTAAAGGTTGAAGTTTTTAGTAGATGTTTTTTTAAACTAAATGTTAGCTTTTGCTAATAAAGAAGTTGAAATGTGTTTTCAAAGTGCTAGCCAAATTCTTGCTTAACAAGTATGAATTTACATTTATTGATCTTATTTAACATCATGCATAATGCCAAGTGACATGCCTGTTTAAATGAGGCTGAAATTAGCTTAGCCAACCTATGACTGAGTGATTGCCATTGGCATATTTACCAGATACCCTTCAGCATCATGTTCTTTTGTCTCAAGATTTTCTGAAACAGAGTTTTGTTTCTGTACATTCTAGTAATAGCTTGTTTATGCATTACATATACATGTATGAAATTTTATAAATGCTGAAGCCACATATTGATGGCACGCTGCAGGATGAAATCTGACAACATCCATCATCGCTTTGTTTTACTTCTGTAGATCTGAAGTCAACCAGCTTAGTCAGGAAAAAGAGTATCTTCATGGCAGATTGGAGAAGATGCAGAAACGGAATGATGAATTGGACCAACAATGTATCCAGCATGGGAGAATGCATGAGAGGATGAAGTCAAGGTAGGAGGTCCTGTTAATCTGTCGGTATGTGATATGCTCAACTGTAATGGTTGTGTTGTGTAAACATAAAAATGACACTAGGTTGTGTGAAAGGCATTTTCCTTATGAAAATGACCATTCCTTCTCCCTCCCCAAGCATTCTGTCAAGTTTTTTTATAACATCTTTTGCTTGTGCCATTTTAGATAAATAAAAGGAAAGCTTGAACAACATAGTCTTCCAAAGAATTTAAGCCTAGTACATATGTGTGTGGGCTGCTTCGGCTGTTCTCTGCTCTAACTTGGATGAATAGTCTTACCATATCAAAAAAAAAAAAAAAAAAAAGGGAGGGAATAGGGGGGAGGTGGGGAGGAAAGACAGAGGAGGTTATTCAGTGATACAAATGTAGAGTACAGATGTGGATTCAATTATGCCATGTAATAGTTGTATTTTTGAGGTTTACCATCATTGAACTTGCATAAACAGACAAATCTTAGTGAAGATCTCAGTAACTAGAGAAATGCTAACAGCTTCCAGGCACCACTAGCCTTTCAGACAAGCAGTGACTTCCTCAGGAAGAGCTGGAAGCAGCTGCAGCAAGACTAGTATGAAATATTTCCACCAGTATCAATTGACTCTTCTGTCCAGAGTGTCCAGACTGATAATACCTTGTGCTGTGATATGGATTAGATGTCCTCAGAGATCACTGTGGATTCTTTTCCTTTTTGTTCCAGAAACTTCATCTATGCTCTGTTGTTCTGTTTTCCACTCTACATTTAGTATAACAGGCACTGAAAGAGCTTAAGCATGCTTGTGGAGGTAGAGGATGAAGTAAGGAGGAGGCTGAGCAGCAACTCTGCGAATCCAATCAGCCAGGCTAACTCTTGTCAGTACTGAAAGGCAAAATGCAGTTTAACTTCATTTAGACTAGACAGTCCTTACTGTGAAAGATTGTTTCCTTTTTTGATCACTGACCTACTGACAGGAACAGAGCTTGCATGCATTGAAGCAGGCAGTCCTTTATGCTCATTTTTTTTAAAGTATTGATTTTTAATTTTTTTTCTTTTTTTGCTGCTATCCCTTTATTCTCTGTCTATGTAAGCTTCTTCCTTCCAAGCACTTCATGTGTCCATTTCAGTTGCCCAGACCCCCTTCTTTCCTCTTCCTTTTCAGATTTCTGTTTGTTCCTCATCCTGTTCTTCTGTAACCCTGGACTGTCATCCTCATTTATATCTCGAAGAACAAAGTAATTCAAAATGCTGCAACTGTGTCCCTAATCTGTGTGACCATTTAATCTTTCCTTTTATCTCACCTTCCTTTCGGTTTCTTTACTCGTGGTGGATTCTTACCATATGGAGAAATGAGGACTGAAGGTTACTTCCAGAAGAAAAAAAAAAAATTCCCCCCCTCTTTTTCCTCCTAGCTGTTCTTCTGTAGAATTATTAGTATCCAGTTGAATTTAAGACTGCTTTGTAAGTTTTTGAGAAAATCTTTCCTCTGTCAGAACCAAATAAAATTGATCTACTGGAAAATGTTGCTTATTCTTTGCTGCAGCAGCAATGATTTATACACTAGAAAAGACTTAAAGCATTAATCCAGAAAAGAAAAGTGGTTTGAAAGCAGAGTGGCCATGCTGCAGGCAATGCCTTACCTTCTGCTGCTGTTTTGCTGACAAGGAGAAAAAACAGGACAGTAATAGCATTTGTCTTATTTAATATTTTAAAATATGTAAATATGGAAGAAATTATCAATTATTTGAAACATGAACAGTATACTTTGCCAGCATTTTAAGAGGGGGCTCTTTTAACGTATTTTTAATTGTGATCTTGCACTGTATTAATTTAAAATCCAGGTAATAAAGGAGAAAGTATAACTACTACAACAAATAAATCTCCCAGTTCCTTATATTTATGTTGAGAGACTTCCACCAAATCAAAACATCCAATTTTGAAAATAGAGATCTGACTATGCTACTCAGTAAAAGCAGAACAACAAATAATAATAATTATAATGTATTTTGCCTCAGATTTTCATCCATCCCTTAGATACTAATAATCACAGCAAAATACTATTAACACGTTAACACATTTCCCCTTTGTATGTTGCTACAAATAACTGATCTTTTTGCAACACAGTCCCACAAAGTGCATTCCTGCCTAATTTTCTAGCTGCTGTTTTTCTGGCTCTCTTTAGAAAGTTTCTTGTATCAAAATGATTTTGGCTAAACTTGGGACCTAACATTTACATTTGAATAATGAGGAATTGTTGTATTTGTTTAAGAAAAAATCTTTGTCAATACTTGTGTTCTCCAAGGAGAATATGATAGGCCCTGATATAACTATTTTGTGGAAGAAGCAAGATCTAATTGATCAGTCAGAATTTCTTTTTGAGAAAAACACTGTTTTGGCAGTCATAATAGTTGCATTCCTGAAAGTGAACAAGAAGATAACTCTTTTACTGCCTTTCCTATCTTTCAGTATAAATACATGCTGCAAATGAATACAGTCCAAAATTATGTAAGCAAGTTTTAAAGAAAGAGATTGCAGTCATTAAAGAGGATATTGAATCAGCCTTTTCAATGTAATGGAAATTTCCAGGCCTTTCAGTGTGTTTTTCCTTAGTGAAATATGGCATTAAAAGAAGTAGATGTCCATCTTAAATGATACAGCTGTCACATGCTACTGAGGCAAACTTGAATTGAAAGATGTATAGGTTGCAGGACTAGGGTGACATGTTATAAGAGTGCAGTGGAGCTCATAAAAAGATGTCCATTTAATGTTTTTAACCTAGCAACACTCTGGATCTTTGTTTAGATACATGTATGGGGCTTTTACATTAGTTTTTTTATTGTTTTGATATGGATTTTGCAGCTATCCACTTTATCATTTTAGGCAATGATTTGTTTAACTAAGTAGATCATCTCAAAAGTATTCATTAACGTGTCATAGAGTCACCTATGAGTCACTGAAAGTGGTCATCATGTGTGACTATGGATCTGAATCTTGGTGAAATAAATTCTTGTCTATTATGTAGCAAAGAGTCTGTTTGTAGAAATTTTCAACGTCACAGCAAATTATGTTATTAAATTCTTCAAATTCCCATTCTGTAGACTTGAGTTCATAGTAGAAATTAGCAGGTTGCAGAAAGTACAGAATTTTTTATAAGGCAACTGTAAAGATAGAAACTAGCCAAGAGTAAAAAGAAGATGAAGTAAAAATAAAAGGTGGTTTTTTTGGGTTTTTTTGGTGCTCCACTCCACGTAAAGTGAATAGATTCCAAATGAGGGAAAATTCAAAACCAAAGGAATTGTGTAACTGTACACGTAAAGTAGGTTCATTCTCTCCTTAATCTGGTTTCAAATGAGCATGTGTTTACACTTCTGTAGTTAGACCAGTTCTGTAAATGCAGATCCACTTTCTCATGAGCTCTTTTCTCTCCCAGTTTGGGGAGTAAGAAGAAGAAAAAGACAAGAATCTGCCTAGATCTTATTACTGCTGGAATGTATTTATAAATAAGTATTATTTGCCCAAGCTGCCATGGGTCAGGATTTCATCAAGCTATTTAAGTTCCCACTGAACTCCTGTAGTTACTATGTTCAATTAACTTGTCTGCATCTATTCTTCTCACAAAGCAGGCATTTGATTGTGAGTCAGCTATTTAGAGAATTTTTTCTGTGGACAGCCAGTGTCTAAAATGGGAAGCATTTAATTAAATATAGCTTAGCTCTTTCCTGTGTATGTTTCCTGTTAAAGACCCTGGTGATATGTGGAAATACAGCAAATATGGAGTAGTATCTTCAAGCAGGAGAAGAAAATCTTAGACAATTTCTTTCATTTTTTCAAGATGAGCTGACCGTACCTTTACTTTTTATCAAGCAGCTAAAGGAAAAAAAAAAGCATTTGGATAGTAGTTTATTTGAAGTGGAAGTCTCTTTTGAAATCTTTTTAATAGAACATGTATTTAGAAGCTTCTAATGAGTTTTTTCCCAAACGTTTTTTCAAACTAAGTTCAGCATATGGAATTTGGGGCTATGAATTTTCTCTGTTTTGGTGATTAGAGTTGGTATTACTGTTATTTTTGCTGTAAGGTGTGTGATCGCTGTTCAATCTGTGTAACATTAACAATAATCATACATTTTATGCAAATTTGTATGGGGCTTTTTGTTGTGGTAGCTTTTGGGGTTGACACTGTTAGATGTATTCCAACTGTATTTTTGCTAGCTAAAGTTAAAAAGAAGAGCCTACAGGACTGGCAGTTTGGGGCAGATGTGTGTCTATTCCTTAGGCATCAGTGGTTGTAAGTTAACTATAAAAATGTTACAACCATCTGTGTAACAAGACGGCAGAGATCTGCTCTCGCCTGTTACTATAAATAAGAAGGAGATTTGTTTGACTTCATAGACATTGGATTTATAAAGACTATATGTGTCAAATTGTAACTATGTGCCATGTTGCTGAGATATGTCTGCAGCCAACTACCTGGGGTGTCTTCCCCTTCAGACATTCTAGTGTAGTGCAGCAACTGTGCAGAAATGTCTGTATAGCACAACATGTGACAAATTATATTTGTTTTCTACCTATGGCGAAATGTATGATTCTTATGGATAAGCTTATCTGGAAGAGTAGCTAAAATGGATTTTTAAATGGACCACTCAAGGAGTGAAAATGCAATATTCAGTTTGACAAGGATTTTAAAGGCTTTTTGCCACCATTAGGTTTATTTTTTTGTTTTGCTTTCTTCTTAAATAATAGTGTATGCAAGATCATGTGTGCATGAGAGAGCACATATCTGTGAGAATTGAGACAGAGAGAGAGAATACACCAGCATTTTCAAGTAACTGATTTGTAAAATCACAATAGCTAGTTTGCTGTCACTATTACACTTCTGAATAGAAATTTTTGATTTCTTGGCAAATCTTCAGTAGAACAATTGATTAAAATTATTTCTTGATAACTGGAGCAATCAAGTTGCATTTGAAATTTTACATTTTCTGTCTAAAGCTCTGGTATTTTGTGTGTATGTGTTTTCAAGAAATAATGATGGATAGAAGAACTCAGGTTAGGTCATGACCTAAAAGACATTTATTTTTTTTCCAATCCAGTTCATTCTCAGTTGAATATATTGTCTTCCTTATTCTGCTGATAGATTAGTGTATTTTTTTAAAGTAACAGGGAGGCAATTGTTACTATAGTTTTACTAGACCAATCATCTAGTTTGAAATGCAATTATAAAATAAAAATGCACTGTATTATGGCTTTTTAGTTTAAAATGTATTCATTTCTATATTAAAAGTAGAGATTAACATACATAGTATCCATAACATCTTTGATATTAAAGATATAAAGATATTCACATTGTCTCAATGTGTAAAGAGCATTATGCTTTGCTTTTTCCTGAACATCATTACTCATACCCACGTATCTTTGGTGTGGTTTTGCTGTAATGGGATAGCTGTAACAACTGGAGACATATAAATTTTTGTATAGCCTTTCATGCAAGGAGATTGTAAAAGGCTTTTTTGTCAGTGTGTCAGCATTGCAGTTCAGACAGATAAAACTCTCAGCTCATCCAGAATTTGGGGTTATCACTATGACTTAATTTTTTATTTCTCTATAATGCTCATGTTCTACATTGAGAAATGGATACTCCAGAGAAGTGCTATTAGGAAATAATGAACAGATAATGTGTATACACATATACATATATATGTTGAAAATCCTGTCAGAGTCTGAAAGTGTAATTGGCTTTTGTTTATTTTTGGGGTGTTTGCACACAGTTAAATGCTCTGGAATAGAAACTGGATGTTAAATATCTCTCCCTCCTTCTTCCTCTGCAGTTCACTATTTGTCTATTTCCTATATATTTATTCAACTATTTTTCCCCTTCTCACTTTAAATAGATGTCTATATATAGTTTACATACATATATATTTCTTTGAGAATGTATTGAGCTCCTTTGTAAAAATCATTAATCCTCACTGTTCCAATTTGGACAACTGTTTCCACCAGCACCGATTTTCTCATTGGGATCTTATTTTTGGTCTGAATTAATTTCTGTTTGGTTTGTACCTACGTGTCTTTGAGCCAAAATTAGGACAGGTGGTTCTTTTGTTCAAAAGAATCTGCATTGGTAATGCAAATACTTCTGTTTATAAGTAAAGAGTTGGACTTAATGATCCCTGTGGGTCCCTTCCAACTCTGCATATTCTGTGATTCTGTGAAGCCTTCCACTTTTGTTAGTTTTGCAATAGCTCTTCATCATCCTCAGTGTTCTGACTGTTGATCGTTTTTGAATCTGGGCAGTCAAAACTGCTTACATGGTCTTGGATAAGGATATTTGAATATATGGAATTAATATATTTAGTAGAAATTCCTTGACCAATAAATCCTACAGTCACATTTGCCTTTTTGACAGCTGCATCAAGAAGTGTGTGCAGGATCTCTTCCTCCCAAGTAAATTCAAGTTTTCTGCAGAGACTTTTGCTATGAACTGCAAATGCATTAAGTCCCCAGCGTAAGGCTTTGTACTATAAAATTTCATCCTGTGTCTGCTGTTCCAATCGTCTGAGTCATCTTTTTCTTTCTGTGCAGTATCCCAGACCTTCTCTAAACTGATAGCGTGTCCTAAATTTATCAGCCCACTCCTGGTTTTTTTTGTGCTGAGTCATAATTCAGAATATTCAAAAATCTGTTTAAATGCAAAGAAATACAGTTAGAATTCTTCCTTCCCTTCAGTTGTTCCCGTTGACTGTGTGCTTTTTTTAGTCAGTTACTTGTCAACAACAGCTTACTTAACTATTGCTGATGGAGTATGATATTTAATGTTTTGCTGAAGTTAATGTAGGTAAGATTTATTGCATTTCCTTTATCAAAGAATGAGCTGTCAAAGATGTGCCTGAATCTGCTTGTTCTAACTTACATTTTAGTTTCTCATGTTCCATCTACCTTTATGTCCTTATATATTCTTTTTCTTTCAGAATGTATTGTACACTTTTTTGTGTATTTATGGTCATGTTAATTATCTGCATTACCTTCTTTAAGGATTAGTTAATGCTGCATTTGGTTTAACTGCATAACAATATAGTTAATGTGAGGAGAAGGTGTAGAGGGGAAGTGATAGTGTCTGTTCACTTTGCTGGCCACCACAATTTTATTTTTTTAGAAACTGGAGAATAATATCTGGGAAAGTGATACCAGTTGATGTCTCAAAGAAAAACTATTTGGAAAAATAGCCAGGTTTGCTTGCTCCTGTGTTGAGCAGCTACCAACGCTCTGACTAACTCTCCCTCTACTAAGAATCTGGTAATTGTCCACTTCTGAGAATATATTCTACTCTACAGCTTTGATATATTCTGCCTTCTCCAAAACAGAAACAGGGATAGCTCTTATTCATGCCATCATGAACTGAGTCAAAGCCTTTAGCTCACTAATAGTAAACTTGTGTCCTTGTCTACCAGGAATGTAAAAAGCCCTGAAATATGTGTGACATAAAACAGCACAACATAAGGTTCCAGGCTGTTCTTGTTACTTTCTGTTGTCAGCACAGTTGTTAGTTTTCAAATTTAAATGTTAATTTAGCATTAGCGAATCATTCTTGATTCCTCTAAAATGGAGGTGGATAAAGGTGATGTCTTTGACAGCTCAGCCCAGACTCTCCTTGATACGGCAAGATCTAGAAACTCTTGGCGCTGTGCAGATCATAACACTGACAGTGAAAAATATGTGCATCATGAGACAGAAGTATACCCATGGTTTTCCAGGGGAACCCCATTTTTTTCTCCTAGCTTTGCTACAAATCTGCAACTGTTGTAATTTTGGTTAGGGGTTGCTTCTGGTGGTGATATATGATTGTGTTAATCCACCAATTTATCCCTTCAGCGCCACAACATCTTCTTTGAAACACTTTGCCTTCAGTTCCTGGTAGTAGCATCTCTGGTCCATGGTAGTAGTCATGGACCAGTCTTCCTCACCACCTTCCCCAGAGATGTGAAATAAAAAGTGAGCAAGTGAGGTCAATGTCCTCTTTTTCTGTCTTGTGCATAAAAAAATGTAGATGTTTAATGGCAAGAAATAGCACCAAAAAGCATGTCACTCATGTTCATTCAAGTTATCTCAAGTTCATTTAAGGTCCCCAGAACTACAGAATAAAGGTTTCTACCCAGGGTAATAGCCTTTCCAATGTAGTATAAATTACTAGTATAAAAATTAAGTTGTTGAAGTCCCTGACTGTTAAACTCACCTGATTTTCTTTCTTCCATATCATGCTTCATCTGCATTTTTCAAGTTCATTTTCATATACTGTATTTCTGTGTTATCATTGTGACGTGTCAGAACAATATAAAAAAATAAACATTTTTAAATAGCCACTGTGAGACTACCACTATGCAGTAGTTCAGCAGCAAATATCTAGTTGGGATATTTAGCAGTAATCGAGATCTTCCTATTGGGCCTTCACTGAACTCACAATAATAGTAAAATCTAAATATTAACCCATTTGGCAAATTACTTTAAGCAGTAGCAGATCTTCCAGTTTTGATCTCTGTGTATAACTGAGATTTTCAAACTAAGGCTATTTAAAACCTTCCATTCCCATTTAGTGGGGAATGAAAATGAAGACAGATGAATAACATTTAAAGAGCTTTGCAAGTGTGTCATGAAAATTTACCAGCTCTGTAACAAAATCTGTTCACCTGCCTGCTTTCAAGGTTATTTTTGTAAGAGGAGACCCAAACTAATGATAATTTATGTTTTAATAAGTGAGTAGAGTTTTGCAAGGTTATTGTAAGAGTATTTTTTTCTGGATAACTTTAGTGTTTTGATTGCTTCTGCAGGGTCCTGGCCTGCTCCTATGGAAGTTGATCTAACTGTGGATGTTTTCATTTTCCACATATAAATCTAACCTTTCCTTAAATCTTTAAAATGTTTAGCCACTTAGTGATGTCTCTTGTTCCAGTAGCTCCATAACCAATGTTGCACTTGAAGGTGGGGTATTATCCCATCATGCTTTTTCCATCTTTCAAGCTAGTAACTACTTAGTTTATGCATTATGAGACTAACAATCTGTTTTTCCACTGGTTTTGTCCTCTAAAACACAGATAGAACTTCCTTTTGCGTATTTCTTGTCTAAGTTAGTTAAACTATCATTCTCTTCCAGAGCTCCAGTCATTCATTATCAATTTCTGAATGCACTCTAAAAAAATTGCCATCCTAAAAAAATTAAGTGCTAAAAGGTAATTGTGTTTATTGTGCCTTGTGATAGTGCTAGTTGGTAGTAGTCTAATAGTGACAGGCATTGGGCAAATTTCTGGAAAAATGGTCTTGAATGTGTTATCCTTTAACTACTGATAGCACAAGTTGTAGTGAACTAGATTATGGAAGTGGCTATAAGGAAGGACAGTATGGTAAGACCCGCTTAGCATCCATATTTCTAGGGTATTCAAGTCAGCATTGTGTGTGCTTCTCAGCAGGGCTTCTCAGTTTGGTTCTGAAGTAAAGTAGTGATGATGGAAAATATGAAAGAAGTGGAAGAGGACGGTAAGATTATTCTGTGTTTAACTTGTTCTTTGTGAATGGTAAAGTCATGTATTGAGGGAAAGAAAGGAGAAATGAGATTTTTAATATTTTTTAAGTTCTTTTTAACCTCAGAGAGCCAGATTCCACCTTTAGTTGTACATATGGAAATACATCCTTGTCCCAAATACATCTCGTTACTTGGGACTTGATCCTGAATGATCTTTAGAATTCTGATTAGATTCAAGTCAAGGTTGCTAAATACTTCCAGGTCTCCAGTATCCAAAAGTTGTCTCAGTGGCATGGCTGAAATGACAGTAAACTTTTCTCTGCTTATGTAAAGCAGTGTAATCTTTTTGAGTGCTACACTAGCACTTCCCACACTACCAGGGATATAGCCTTAGTTTAGCTATGTGACTTGCATGAAATCAAAAACAACTTACAGGGTTTTGGTGGGGTTTGGGTTGGTTTTTTTGTTTTGGGGTTTTTGTCTTATTGCTTGGATCATTCGAGTGACTGACCTTTTATATATATATTAAAAAATACAGGTGTATGTGTGTATATATATGTATATACATACACACAGTTTCAGAACTAAAAAAAGCTCATCTGTAAATTGACACCAAACATGGACAAATGCACAGAAATATTTGGAAGCATGTAACTTAAAAAGCACTTTTACTTAACTTTTACTATTGTGAAGGCTATTATAATTTTCTGTGCCTTGTCATGCATGTGTTAGATGACGCAAATACTTGTGCTTCTCAAATATGTTGTATGAATAAAATGCACAAACAAACTGAGCAGAGGCATAGGTATCCTTGGGAAAGGACTTTCTGTCATGTTAACCCATGTCAATAAAATCCACAGGAAATGTGTCTAGCATTTTGTTCTTTTCAGATTTCCATTTTTAATAGCAAGAAGACACTCCAGGCAGTGCATTTCTGAGGGATTATTACATTTCTCGGGTGGCTGAAGTCACTCACCCTTCAGCCTTGTGCCTTGCAACACACCCGAGGCGAGCAATAATCCCCAGCAAGGCACTGCCTGTCTTATTGCTTAATTATTTTACCTATTTAATGCTGCTTAGAACATTGTCAGCTGTTGAGAAAAGGTAATTATCACTAGTCAAATGAAAAACACTTTTTTGGCTGCCTTACGGATACACATTTTACTGGTACCTTGATACATAATGAAGCCTGATAGCAAAACTTTTGCTTGTCTCTTCTTCAAGCCACAGCTGTTTCCCTGCTAAATTCATCCCATCTGTCTCCCCTTCCGTAAGGCTGTAGGCAGTATAGCATAAGTACAGAAGCAGTTCAGTGCTATTTTGGATAAACATAGCTGAAATTTGAATCTTTGCCATTTGCAATGCACACATTTTGTTTTACTGCTGTAAAGAGAGCTGTCAAAATAAAAACTACATGGATAATTTACTGAAATGCAGTCAAATAAAGGGATGATCAAAGGGAAAAAATGAAGATATAATATAGGGTCACTCTTACATGCATGGTGTATTCTGAACAATTTAATTGTTCACCTCTTGACATTGCTGGATGCAGAGAAATTGGTAGTGAATAACAAAAGTAGAAGCCACTGAATTAGCATAGAACATGAAGTCCAAACTTCTTGTCAAAAAGGGTAGCAGGCAATTATTTGCGATAGTGCCCTATTGAACTATCTGACCAAGGTATCAGTTCTTTGCTCATTTTATAAGGAGTATATAATTATGTAAGATAATACAGCTTGGAAATTAAATCCATCATTTTTGTATATAACACTGTCTCTGAAAATGTAAGGACACCATAATGATCACAATGGGGCAACAGTCATTACACTCTCCTTTACTCTTTGCATTTCTGATTGACATAGAAAAGTATATATTAATGCTGAGTACAGTTATCTTCATTGAGTTTGTTGTTCTAAAATGGATTGATGGTTAGTTACCCAAGGCTTGTGTTTGAAATTCCAGGTTTTCTGGAACAGAAGATCCAAATGACAGTAAGGTCTGCCTGCCTTGAATAAATTGAGTACTGTGCGACATAAAATATTTGACAGTCTTTCAGGCAAAACCCTTTTGAAAAAAGTCCTCTATTCTGCTGAAGTGTTAGAAAAATCCTATGGCACCTCTAGTAAGAGAAAGGTTTTGACCTTTGACCAAGGTATCCTATCTTGGATATATTTTCCTTTCACCATGTTATTGTGTTCTATGTGGTCCATCTCAGAGAAAGATCATGGCTAGTAAGTCCTTCTAAGTCTGTTGTAGGAGAATCTTGAAAACTGTTTCTAGGTTAACCCTGACATGTATTTGGTATAGTTCCATGTTCTGTGGAAGTTAATTCTCAAAGGCTATTGCTTCCAAATTTGTATTGCATTAGGCAAAGGTGAACAAAGCCATGTTTGTCCTAACCTAGATGTTCGTATTGACAAAGAAAGAAATAGATGGTGAACTTAATGTTAGTGGACAATGAAATAATCTCAATATCATCATTATCATGGCTAGGCTTTGTGAACAAAGATTTGGGAAGGGCTCTGCCCACATTTGCTACAAGCACGCTGGTGGCTAAAAAGGCCAATACGAGATAGGCAAGTCCAGTTGCAAAAGGCACAGCAGAAGGACTCCTTAGGTGGTATCAGCAAGACATGATTCTTTCTGCGTTGTCTAATCTCAATATAATACTGATCTAAATGTTATGAGCATAAAGTTCCTCTGGGAAAAAGCACCTCATGCAGTTCACTACTAAAATACTGATTTCAGTGTTCTGTGTTGAGGTAGAGAAGGGGGAAAGAGGATATTAAGTTGTTAGCTGCTTCTGTATTTACAGGACTGTTTTCAAGCTGTATCAAAAGAAATGGTCTTTCGTAATATTACCAAGAAAAGCAGTGTTATGTGAAAAGCTTACAAAGTGGTTTTCTTACAAGTATATTTAAAATCAATAGTCTGTGACAAGAATCAAGACTGCGTTACTCCTCCATATTTACAGGATAAGGATTTCTCTGTCTTTATAGACACTAAATTGAAATATATTCAAAGATTTCAAAACACTATTAGTTTTGATCCATAATATAAATAAGGATGTTATAATCTGTGAGACTGAATGTTGGTATTTAGTCCTGTGTAACTAGTCCAGGAGCTGGTAACACAGCTACTGCACCAGAACTATTGCCCTCATGTATCAGTTTTAATGAAGAAAGGCTCTGCTGTTTTTTAAAGGAGGCCCAGTTCTTCAAAGACTCCACCATATGTAAAGGCATCTCCCCTCTGCCTCCCTTTGAGCTTGACTGAAAGAGTAGTTGTATAGACTTCTTTGTGGTCACCAGAGTATTGCAGTGAATGTCCAGGTACTAGGACCATCTTGGAACAACTGCTTTTATGGTAAATATGTTGTGATAATTCTTTAAAATCCTATTAATGTCTGACCTTATATTATAAAAACAGTGTCTATGGTTTGGTCATCCAGCTTTGTATACCACGCATCCGATGGAACATGTGCATGTACCAACATAGTATTTCAAGAAATGTAAGCTTTTTTTTTTTTCCTCCAAAAGGAGAGATTTACTTTTGTGTTGCTACATATTGAAAATGGTTGGCCTCTGTTAGAGTCATTTAGGTAGCTACTATACATTGAAGGGGGAGGCCTGTACCTTCATGCATAGCAATTTTGAAAGCTTCACTGCATTTTTCCAAATGATCCCAATTCCAATTTTTCCAGTGATTCCAAAACCGCAAGTACCTAAAGAAAATTAGATTTTTGCAAAGGGTTTTACCCTCTTACAGGGATGCACAATTGAGATTTGGGAATAGAGGAGTGGACAACATCAAGGGCAAAACAAGTTACAGTTACTCTCTTGCCATGTGCAAAGTATTAAGAAAGCTGTCAATATTATACTTTTCACATATATTCATTACACTTTATTTTTGCAGTCTAGAGTACCTTACCATAAGTATGTGCATTTGTTGATGTGATCAAAAACCCCAAGAGTATGTGAATTCCTGGTGATTCTTCATCTACAGTTTTGAGTGTGCTCCCACTGTTGGGACTGTTAATGGTGATCTGGCTCTACTAAGGTGTTTTTGTGTTTTTTTTTTTCAAATCTAGCACTTCAAACATCTACTTGTTTTTGTCTGACCATCGCCTTTTTACTTACATCCAGGATTTTTTTTTTTTACCTATCAGTTTTCAGATCAGACAGAAGGCCCTATATTTTCACTCATTCCTTCTGCAGGTAGTGTAAGGACAAAAAATTCCATTAGGTAATATGGAAGCAAAAAAAGCTTTAAAGACAACAGAAGAAAAACACTTTTTACGGTACTGTTTTCTGTTATTTTACCTTTTCATGCTTTTCTTGGTTTAAGGAAATTTTAGGTATTCCATCTCTACATTTAGAAGGAATGGTTTCTGCCAAAAACGTTCTGAAGATTTCTCAGTCTTCTGAAAAAAATTTGGGTTTGAATGTACACAGTGAACAAAAACCTCTGCTTGTTCAAAATTTTTCATGCAATTTACTTGTTTGCTCAGTTGCCTTGTGAGTTATACAATCAGAACTGAAAGCCAGTACAATATTTACAGAATATTACAGAATATTACTACTTTCACTCTATCTTAGCTCTCTGCTCCCACTTTCAACTGCCTCTATTTTGGTAAATTTTAGACTTTGTTGTTGTTGTTGTTATTATTAATGTTTAAATATTCTGACTAGATATCATTAGCAAGCTCCACAATTTAAAATAAATTTTTAATACCAACATGACATAAACTGGACAATACATTATATCTGTATGGTACATAAATGTTTTTCTTCTTTTTGCCTAGGTTGTCACAAACTGAGAAATAATAGCAACTATTTTAAGTGCTTGCAGGTCATCTATAACCCAAAATTAAAATCCCTTTCATTCAGCGATAATGCAGGGCTTTGGTTTATTTTGGGTTTTTTTTCTATTAACAGTGCATGGGCAAAGCTTACCAGATATTTTTGTGTTCAAATGCTTCCCTCTGAACTGTTCTTCTTTGAATTGTCTCTGGACCCAGCACCACCCTGTTTTTTTTTAATCCCCTCAGTGTACAGAAGCAATCCCAAACAAAGTTTTAAACAACAGGGATTATTTATGCAAAGACAGAGTTTAAATTAATTTTGGTAAAAACCAGAACTGATTAGAATCCTGATAGTTCAATTCATTAGCAGAGTTCCACTTCTGTTAAAGCAGTGTTGCAAGATAAATGAGTGATCCTTCCCATGCTACTTTCTTTCGTTTTCAGTGGAACTTTGATTCCTGGAAAAAACTGAATTCATTTGGTCCCTTAAACACAGCAGATAACTGTAGAGCAGAATTAAAAATAGGAATTACTTGAGATGTCAGTGTTGTTTGTGTGAAAATAGCATCCTAAAAATCCTGTTCCACTAAAATGTATTCTATTTAGCTAATTTCTATTCATATTTCAAATAGCACAGTTGGGGATTCTTTCCTTTGTAATCTTTTTGGGAAGGAATTTTTTTCCTAATACTTCAGTGACTTTCTGCATCAGATTGCAGGGTAATGTTACAGTCAGTAATGTTTACATCAACAAATGTAAATTCAAATTAAATCTATTATTTAAATAGCATAATGGAAACACATGGTGCTTTGTAGTCATGTAATTAAAGAAGATCTGTGCCTCCAGGAGTTTATGATCTAAAGATCAAAACCAGTTCCACATGCAGCAGACCTCTTCTAAGTATCAGTCTACAGTTTGGGGATTTTGTCTTGTATCTACTTCAGCATAAATTTTACTCCAGAGCAGAGATTTCAACCAGGCCAGTGCAGTAATGTCTGAGATGTAATGCATAAGTTTCATACTTGACGCTTAGTGTAGAGACAGTTCCCTGCTTAGCACCGAAAAGCTTCGTGTTTCGATTTATACCTTGCTTATTTAACAGTAACACTGTGAACTAAACTTCATGAATTATACTAGTTTAGTTGGGGGGGGGAATCAAATTCTTATGTTTAACAAGGAGTCTGACTAGCCATGCTTTTTTTTGCCTTTTTTTTTCCAGTTGTGAAAGTAATTTTGTGCAAAATTGCGTTTGAGTTAAATTATTCACTCATCCTGGGGCAGTAGCCTGTATACACTTTCCAGCTGAGCCAACTTAAAATATGGGAAACAGACCAGCCTAACATTCCATTGTTGCCTTATATAATGTGGTGTTTTGGAAATGATGATGAAGGCAACCTGGATATTTCATGGATGAATTAGTAGATTCATAAACTGAAAGCTTTGCTTGCCATTTGTAATGGTGTTTTCTCCCTTCCTTTCAAAATTCTGTGCTCACAAATTGGAGATGTTGCTTTTATTTCAAAAGAAAAGAGGAGGACTGAAAAAAAGGAAAGAAAATCAAGCCTCTTTTCTCTTTTGAAGAAGTCTTTGCCTGAATTGCTGGCTGAGTTCCCTCAAAAGGCCTGGACTCCTTCAAAACTTGGAACCAAGTTCAGAACCCAGCTAGGTAAGGTAGAGTACTTTCTTCAGTTTACTTAGTTTTCTCCCTACAATATGCTACAAAAGAATCTGGGTGTAAACACATAGGTTGTTATTGTCAAGTGTGATAGTCTGGGATTTCTTCCAATTATCATCCTAATTAGGTCTCTGAATTAAAAAGAATTTTTCTTTTGGGCATGGGGAGCTAAATGAAGATCAGTCTGTGAACCCTGTGACTCATAGATAGCTACAAACCATTAAGCCCCTTTGTTGCTGTAATGACTTAACTGCAAAATAATTTTGCAACCTTAAGAGGCAACTTTTGCCTTCAACCTCTTTGTCTGAGAACTTTTCCTAAATTAAGGTAAGCTTGGGCATCGCCTCTTGCACATCCACACGTTTTGTTCTATTCCAGTGCTTTTTTTCTCAGTCGATGCTGTTGCTTAGGGTTGCACAGCTTGGAGGTGCTGCTGTGTTTGGTTTTCCTCTATTATTTATATCCTTAAAACATGAGTTCTGGTCATTTCCTGATCTTATGAATGCTTTGAGTTCTGGCAGCTAACGGAGACTTCTCAGCACTTTGTTTTGAACTATGGCAGTTTTTCTCCAAGCACTGTGTTTCACTTTTACCCACGCTGTGCTACAGATCGTGACATTGCTGGTTCCAGGTCATCTCTGTGCTGTGTGGAAATAACGCTGTACTGATCTTTTTCTAATGTCATATTAGATTAGATAAAGCTGTGAAATGATTCCGTGTTATGAGTAGTAGTCATTAATGAATGTTGGCATTTTTCATTCAAACCTGTTTGAGCAATGTTTTTGTACTTTAGGTCCATGGTGATCGGAGTAAAGGAAAAGATTTCCCCACAATGAGCAATGGTACAAGTCCTACCTTCTTTCAAAGGATTTCCTTCTTACTGTACTTTTGGGTTTGTTTTTTTTTTAACTAAACTGTAGCTTTCTGAGCCTTTAGGTCATATGGTGTGTGGCTTCACACAAACGTTTACTACATGACAGGCTAACTTAGATTTGTTTTCATCTTCTTCCTACTCAGTGCTTTTGTCTTGTGCTGACATATTGGATTCTGTGCTGTACAAAAGGAAACCCTAAATGACAACTGGTGTAACATTGTGCATGAGACCTGTGTTTTTGGATCTAGACTCAGATGATGGACTTGTAGTCAAAAACATTCAATACTTGCCAATACCAAATACCAAATTTCTTTTGAAATACTTGAATCAGTGGTAATCTCATGATTCTAACACATCACTGAAAAAAAATAAATTTAAAAAAGTCCTTTATCAGTTGGGGGGAAGAATAAGCAAGAAGAATAAGATTTCCTAAGAGAGTGTAGCATTGGTAGTCTTAAACAAACAACCCACCTCAAAAAACCCCTGAAAACAACAGAAAAACTATAGCCCCAAACTACAGAGGTTCTGTGAAAACACACAATAATTCTGACATCAGGCAGTTAGATAGCAGACTCTGATGCGGAAAACTGTCCCAGATTCCAACATTCCTTTCAGCTGACATTAGAAAACAAGGTAGACTTAGCATGAGAAATAGTGTCTTCATATGAAGAGATTGCTCTTGTTGGGCCCATATGTGAACCATATATCCAGATTCTCTCTACATCCGCTCACTTGTCTCCCTGTCAGCATCTGAAGAGAGATCCCCAAATGTTCAAATGCACCTTTCATATCAGAGTTTAATTTTAGAAGACTATCTTGGCTTATTAATTTTGATTATAACAGTGCTGTGGTGGCAGAGACATCAAACTGGAAGTAAAATTTCAGAAATCAGAATGCTACAAAGCTGTAGAAAAAAAAATACAAGTGCAATTTGCAGTAATAGGTCACAATAATTGTCTATGGTAAAATGTATATCATTATTGAAGAAGTGATAATTCATCAGGGCATGTATTGTTCATGTTCACTTTGTATGTTACAAACTGCAACATGGAGGCTGAACACTTCCATGATCTGTGTGTGTTGGATGAGGAGGGTAAAGTTTAAGAGCCCAAAAAATGGCTTCAGAGGTGGCACTTATAGAAATTTGGAACTTAAGAACTGAAGAGCATCTTGGACATTTTTGCAATTTCTTTGTTTTCTTATATCTATAAATGTTCTTTTCATTTGAAAGACAAGCTTTAGAATATGCAAGTGAAGCCAAACTTATTGGACTTCTTAAAAAAAGGAGGGGTGAGCAAAAAGCTTACCAGTTGGGATTGTTTAATGCACTGAGCAAAGTAAGTTCCTAGGCAATTCAGAGGAATCACTCTCATTATTAAAATAATATTGAGTAATACCTAAGAGTCAGATTAATAACAACTGATTACATTAGAGTAGTTTGCATACCATGAAACTTCTCAAAATGTTGATTGAAATCTTTCATATACCTGATTTGTTACTTATTTTCCCTGTAAGGTATACTTGCTTACTCTATTCTTAAAATTAAGTACATGAAGTCACCATCCAGAACTAGAATTTATACTAAAACAGGAGTTGCAAAATTAAAAATGCCAGTATGAAGTGACGCAATTTTTTCAGTGATTCTGTGTTTTCTGTTTTGATAATGGATGTCTAATGGCATTCATTTGGTTATGAAGGAAGAAATTCATTCCCTTGCTAATATCCCCACTTTCCCATGTAGTCCTCTTCAAATTGAAGGGGTTTTGCTTTCAATTTCCTTTTCTCTTTGTCTCAAAAGAGGAAAAGCATTCTGTTATTTCTATAAATGATTGTAGAAATTCTGATGCTTCTACAAGTTACAAACCAGGTAGATGATTTACAATTATTATATCAAACATCTCAGGTTACCTAGAATGTGAATGCAAGAACCTTTAAAACTGTTTTTATAGTCATTATTATTCCATATAAAAGTAACTGTCTTTTCTTTAAAAACTTAAAAGAAACTCTACTCCCCACCTCCCAAGAAAACCCACCCAAACAAACCCCAGAAGATCTGACCAAGATATGATAGTGGAGTCTTTATCAGACCCAAGCTGTTCTAAAGTGGTCCAGGGTGGGCATGTGTAAGCAGCAGTGCCGTTACCCTCTGGGGTTGAGGGAGAAGCTTTTGCATTATTTCTACAGTAGTCAGTTTGCAGCAGGTCTTGGCAAAGACTTCACACATGGTTTCTTTTATTCACCTGTTCTTGGACAAGAAGACATAGCCCATATACAAAGTTCATTTTCTCTCTCATACTCAAATCTAGGGCCATACTTTTTGCCTAAACAGTAAATTTAAATTCTGAAGTGCTTAATCGAATCCATGTTTCACATGTGCAAAGGACCTCTGTTGGCCAGGCCTTCTATTTCTGAAATTCCGTTTCTGATGTTTGTACGGGCTCTTATTGAAGGGAGGGCAGTACTGGACATTGCCAGTGAGGGACTGGGGTGGGGGAGAGCCTGTGTGACAGCTCTCCAAGCACACCCTCTTCTGGAACTCCAGTCATAGCTAATGCTGAGACCAAATGTGGTCATAGACAAGTGGTTTTGACCTCATCAGTTCTGAAGACAACCTGCTGGGTTGATTATTGCTTTGCTATCCAAAGCAACACAATGGGTAAAATAGGCATTTTTCAACTAAGTGCTGTTGAGTTATTTAGAATCTTTTAGGAAAATGCGAAGACACACACACACACAACCCCTTAACTAGGAAAATAAAGGAATTGAATATTTGCAATCAGATAATTGGAAACTATTTTCTCTCTCATCTTCCAGAGTCCTCTGAGATTGGGGCAAGTGGGCCAAGCTTGGGCATTAACACTTAAAATGAAAATTTGATTACAGATCAGAAACAGTGTTTTGCCTTATATGAAAACACACAAGGTCTGAAAGGGATTAGTTCAAGAGATTCAGGAGGGGGTTTGTTGATTTTATTCTATATATATAGGCATAATTTCATAGTTTTTTTGGAACATTATGCATAGAACTAACTGAAATCTTAATCTCTAGTATTTATAAACATGTCTTGTTACTGTAAACAACCTCTATACAGTTCTTTATTTATTATAGCTGGTAAATCAAGCCCTATCAAATTTAAACTGAGCTAAATTGCTACATTATTGAATACATTCCCACATTTTACATTTTGAAATCCAAGTGTGTTTTGAACTTCTGTCATCTTTCTCTTGATGAAAAGAGGAAAAAATGTAATTATGGGAGGAGAAAGTGGCTTTTTAATTTCAGTTTTGTATAAAACTATTCAAAGCCATTTTGATGAAATTTGAAATAGCCTTGAGACAGAGTACTGGGTGAAAGGAAAGTACTAGCCATAAATAAACAGCTTGGATACCTAGTATTGTGTCCTCAAAAATGGCTTCAACCAAAACCTCACCATTGGTATTCTCTTTCTGTGAAGGTCGAACACAGTCTACCCATCATTTGTTTAGGAACTCTAACTCTTAAATAGCTGAGGGGGAAAACAATTTGTATACTATCTAGTTGAACATAAGCATTCCAGCATTCCCATATTGTAAGGAAAACTGTTTTCATGAAGGCAGAGGAATGTTCTGTGCTCATTGCAATGGAAACTTGAAGCAGGGAAACTATTTGGAAACTATTTGGATACATGTCTAGTTTCTGTTCTTGAAAAATGCTAGAACACAGACATGTGCTTCGTGTTCCTTATTCTGCACACTGCTTCTCTCTGCTCAGATAATCACACAATACATGTGAGCAGCATTTGAGGTAGGACTGTTATCTTTTATCTCTTTGATGTCTTATTTTACTGACGCAGGAAAAGTTCAACAAGGAAATAGTGTTTCTGAACAAAAGGTGCTGCAAATCCTCAGCAGGCAGAATTGCAACATTGTGCCATTTGTCCTTACACATTTCCATCTCTGCCTGTCCTTCATTAACTGAGATGGTTATTCATCACAGAGTGGTCGATGGGAGTTTTATAGGAGCATTTATTTATATTTTCTATGTTCTAGATTTTTTTCTTTTAATTTCAGGCTCCAAAGTGTACTTTTTTTCTGTTTTAGTCCATTACGCCATAAATGGGGAAATTATAACTCATCACAAACAGAATTATTTTTGCAGCCTGTCTTCCTGGCGTCTGGATTCTAAAGAGACAACCTGGATGCCTGCATGCCAGTGCAACCAGGATTTCAACAGTGTCAATAATCTTTGCTCATCACACCAAAAAAATCAGTGTGTCAGTGTATTCCTGCAGAGTCATTAGCATACAGACTCACTCTGCTTGCTTAACAAAGCATGATTTGGTGTATTATAGTTTCCTAGTCTGCTTGTCTGATTCACCTCTGACAAAAGCAGAGAGCAAATTCAGTCCCTTCTTTAGTGGCACACTAATGTGGGAAATAAATCTTCGGGCATAAGGTCTGAATGGCAGTCATTTAAATAATTCAAATACAGCGATCATTTTGCCCATGTGCCTTTCATTTCTTTGTTTTGTTTCTCTGTATTTCCCAAATCGCTGAGAGACAAATGACCTTCTGCGACAATCTATATTTTTAAAATATCTAGAGCTAAATAATCCCCGTCCTGTTTAAATGCAGTTTAATTGGTTACATGTAAAATAATTATTTGCTCTCTCTTTTGTGGTGTGGAGGGGGGGAGTTGGAGGGGAGAAGTAACATACAAGCAGATGTGCTGCTAGATCTACAGGCTTCTGCCAACCATATGGCATCTTAAAGAAAGATGGTTGGAGCGTCTGGATTAGCAAAGAGTCGGGATGGAAAGCCATGTGTCGTGTTGGTACAGGCAGTTGTTTTAGCTCTCTGTAAAAGGCTTCAGGAGATTGTGTAATGGAACAAATGGTACTGCAAGCCTAGTAACAGCCTTACCGCTGCTGGAGAGGCAATTGGCCCCCAGGCGAGTACTGCTTCATCCTTGCTTGTTGGTTTTCTGTGAAGGATTTTTAGATCGTTATTTTGTGTTCTTTTAACATGCAGGAAACTTGGGAGATGCAATTCTGAACTTTATACTTGAAAGAAAGCTATTGTCTCGTTAGGATTTTTTCACACTCTCATTTTTTATTATGAAAACATACAGTTTCTTTCTCTTTGAAATTAAATGTTCATGCCCTTCTGCAAATTTCCCGCATCCTTCGTGAACACTTTGAGACATCAGTTCATTGAATTTGTAGCTGATGCCCAGATTTTGGGGGAAAACTGCTCTCTCTAGGATTTGCTTAGTTAAAATCAAGATTGGGGCTATTGTGCTTGTGGCTATAACGTACCAGCTTGGCATTTGTATTCTATTTGACAAGTTGTTCTTTATGCAAACAAGGGGCCTGCCCCTATTAAAGGCAAAACTCCTTTTGTTTTTAGCAGAATTGGGCATTTTGTGGGGTTTTATTGGCTTTACAGGAGTCTATAGTTCACATTACAGCTCATGGGAGTTATTCTGGATTGGGGTGCAAAAAGCTACTGTATCGAGATCTGTAACAGAAATAGGTTTTAATCATTTCTCTATTGTCACATAGAACTCTAAATTCCTCTGTATGTCTAGGCCTCTTAGAAGACCTATAAATGCAGTTTTCTCTCCTTGATACCATTTGTTTCAAAGGAAGTTAAAAATCTGATGTTGCAGTACAGAAGTTTAATAAAATTAGGTTTATTTTATTTGAAGAGATTTTAAGTACATTATGATCTCAATATTGTGATTTTTATGTAAGGAGATAACATGAGGGATGCCCAGACATTCATTTGTAGGTAAATACTTGCTGAGCAGGTACTTTTATGGTTTCAGAGACATTAGAGACAAACCACTAACTGCAGAAGCATCTTCCTACTGAGGATCTCTGCTGAAAAAGAAAACTAGGACACTATCTTAAACTGAGACAAATGCTGCTCTAACATAGCCTAGATCCACAATAATTTAAAAGTAAAAGTACAATTACTGCTCTTATTTTCACTTTAGGTTTTTTCAAACTCTCCAGAAGGCTCCTTATCTGGAGCTTAGGAAACAGCAGTCCTCAGCTTAATCTGCAGTTTAGTTACAGCAGTGCCCACTTTTTCCTGAGCTGCCTGCATGCCCCCTGCTCAAGCCTGCATATGTTGCTCAACCCTGATCAAAAGTAGCGTCCCTTGGGAGGGAGGCTTGGGTTCATTTTGTCGGCCTGTTCATTACCTTGTCTCAGCCAAGGCTGAGCCAGGTGTGAGGTGGACAGTTGTCCACCAGGAGTGGTGCCAAGACCACCAGCATGAATCTGGAAGGCTCTTGTGATGGCTGCTGAGTAGTTGAGTCAGACCAGTGAGCCCCAGTGGGGACCTTGGGCTCTCTTGGGGCACGTGCTGAGCTTTCACGGACTTTCAGAAACCCAGGCTGCTTTCTGAGCCATGTTAGTGTGCAAGTTGGCCAACATGGTGGTGCATATTAGCAAAAAGTGTGCATTTCATTCAGAAATGTGCATTTCTCTGGGTAGGTTTTCCAGGTAGGAATTTTGAGTAATGATGTATTTGTGCTGTGGCAACAGTTTCAGTGGTGGTTACCAAGTCTACAGAAACAAGTAATGGACTAATAGTAGTAGGTGGATCTCTTACTTCTCATTTTGCATATATGTTCATCTTCCATATCCCTACTTAGAAGAACAAAACCCATGGTTGTATTTTTAATCAAGAGACACAACTTTGTTTTCTTAATTTACTACTAGTGATTTAAGGCACTTAATTTTCATTTATGTAAGTGAGAATGTTCAGCTTCCAAAAGTGTAACAAGGCTTCTAAAAGCCTTCTTGTTGAAATGTCTGTTTCATAAAACTGTTACCATTGCTTACCACTGAAAGATGAGAACATGGGGAAGTAGTATAAGAAAAGCATACTTTACCTAACAAAACTAAACAAGACCTTTTAATGTATTCTTCTCTTATAGTTACATTGAAAATGTGTCAAGAAAGTTATTAACATTTATTTCAAGTTATAGCAAAGAAAAGACTGATAGTTTTGCTAGAATTTTTTCCCTTATTTTACGTGTGGTGGCAACAGAAGAGTGTGCTTGCATGTGCACAGTTGTGGACAGAACGAATCCTTCTGCTGGAAGGTGCGGGTAGTCTTACCATGTTGGGATGTCTGTGCAGGGTCCAATAAGCGCTCACTGATGTGCCAAACTGACATGGGAGAGCCGGGCTAGAGCCACCTTTGTGCTTGTTTTGTGTGGTACTCCTGGCAGCACTGGGCTGCTATTGCAGGGACACTAGAGCTGCTATTCTCATCTGCAAGCTATGCTGCTGTCACCAGAAAGGCATAATCGACTTTTCACACTGGCTGTGATCTGGGTGTATTGATACTCATCTCCAAACTGCCCGGTTGCAGTCAGATTCCTTATTGTGGAGGGGTTAATGGTTTTTCTGAAGATGACTGTAATGATATTTGCCTCTAAAGCAGCAATAAAATTCCTCTATTTCATAGCAACGATGAAGTTCACCTTGCAGTAAATTTAGAGCGCAGTTAGACTAATACACATATACATTATGAAATAGCCGCTCTCTTACAGAGAGTATAATACTGTCTATAATGTACTAATACATTTTTAAGATGTATTTTCTGTGAAATGCTTCCCTTCAGTGCTGCTAAGCAATTGCAGGTTTCAACTTCACATGCGGTTTCCTATTCATAATATAGCCCAAAACAAAACACCAAATGGACTCTGTAATCACAAGAGCTGAGCTCTGTGAAGGTAGGCTGGCAGTACTGCTCAGATCCTCCATCTTTTCTCATTTTTCTGAAAAACTTCTGGTTTCTCAGGATGAAAATTATTTCCCCTCAGCCCTTCTCAATGCAAAAATATCTCATCACCTCCCCTATGTTTGCTCTACCACATTACATCCCCCCCGCTCCTGTTTCCTTGATGCTGTGACTCCCTTCAGCCTCCACAGAACTGGTTTGTGAGTGTATTGGGGGATATGGGGAGACTGGGGCTGGTCCCAAGTGGGTGCAGCCCTGGTCCAAAGTGCTGTGTTGCGTGACAGCAGCAGCTCCCTGTGAGGTGGGAGCTTGCTTGGCCAGCCAGTGCAAACAGAGGCTGAAGCCTCTTCAGGTCCCTTGGGTATATCTGTGCATATCTGAGCCCAGATCTGTCTTACCTCTCACGCACATCCATGGCTCCTCTGCCCACCTTAACCTCTCTCCCAGCTATTTCTCTAGATCCTTATTCAGTATGTATCCCCTATTCTTCTTTTTGTTTCCTAGGCAGAGTGAGTTTGGAAAAAGAGCTGTATTTGTAGGGGAGTAGGCCAAACCTGGGGTAAGTTCACAAATGGAAGCAATCTGCTCAGGAGAAAGCAATGGGCCTTGTATGTAAGATGTCTATCTGAATATGCTGCACAGAAAAATTATGTCTGTCATCAATATAAAGTCATATTCCTCCTTTTCTATGTCACAAACATGAAACTATACTCCATACAAATCTTACAACGATCATTAGTTTGACTTTAATTTATGCAAACCACAATAACCATGTGTGAACCCTGAAAAATAAGCAAATGTGTGTCGCCTGCCAGAGCTTACAGGCAAAATCATTTGTTTGAAATGAACTGGAAAGGGGCATATTTGTACCTCTAGTGTGGAAAATAAGGGTAAGGGGGTTTAAGCAAAGCAGTTGATGAGTGATGCCTACGTAGATATTTAACACTGATATTTTTAGAGCTTATTTTCATAATGGTCAATTTATACAATACAGCAGCCTTAGGTTTTATGCTGAAGAACAGTTTTAAAGGACTGTGTTAGATAGATCTTAAACTGGGAAGAATCCCTTGTAGATAACCAAAGGAGAAGAACTGTACCCAGCACTACTGACCTCTTGTTTGCAAGGTCACTAGTGAGAAACATTTTACCTTTCAAACACAGGTACTAATGGCTAGATACATAAACAGAAGCTGTATGCTCTGTACCTCAGTGCCTGCAGTCCTTGGTGGTTGCAGCCAGGATCTGGGCTCAGTGAGGACAGCAGGACTGAACTCAAAGCTGTTCTGTTAGCCTGCAATTGGGACTGTCAGAACAACTGAAGCAGTTGTAGCTCAGCTGCACTACCCTTTCTAGCAGTAGTTTTTTTTAATTAAGACAATATCTGACAAAGTAAATTAACAGAAGCTGATGCTTTTAGCAGGTTTTTTGCTTCAAATGCCTGATGTCAGCTTGGGCCACATGTACATTCTGCACATGCCATGGGATAGAAAAAGTGAAGACTTCTTTTTCAATTCTCTGTTGCCTGCCCAAACACCACATGTACTGTCTGTTACATGTCGCTTCTGATGAGGTTCATGCTGGGAATTTCTTTTTAAAGGCAAAGTGTTTGTGAAGGAAAGAGTTCAGATTGGGTGGATTGCATTAAAAATTCTCAGTATCTCTGACTCAAATGCAGTGATTGCATTATGTGGACACCAACGAGCAGTTTGTAAAGGTTCAAGTTTGTCTGTTAATAAAAGAAATAAGAGGAATCAGAGTAAGCAGTGGGGGAAATGAAGCATACATTTATAAAAAGTAAGCCAGCCACAAAAATTGTTGTAACTAGTAAGACAAACACAAGAAAAATTATTTCAGTAATACAAATATGTATAATCTTATAAACATGAGGAGGCCACTTTTGAAACCTTAATATGATATGTGTCTGTTACCATTATCAAGACTCTATTTCCTGATTGAGAAATTGTGCAAAATCTGTTCTGTCTGGCACATAAAATCAAAGAGGTGAACATATTTAAAAAAAAAATTAAAAAAAAAATAGTCTGACTGTAAGATTCAATATATTTCTATAACATTGTCTGCTTCAACCCCTCCCCCCCCTTTTTTTTCGTAAGGTATTTTACAGCATTCTAAATTAATAGTCTGAATGATTTGGAGAATTGTTTTACTTAATACTTATCAACTAAAGGCAGAAAATAGTAACCAGAATTACTTTTCCTCCAGAGCAAACCTGATCCAGAGTTCATATTCCTATCACAGATCTTACTATTCTGTATTCCTTTAAAGGAGGAAAAGCCTCATCTTCAGCCAAGGGATTCAGACACAAATAGACATTGGTGAAGCTTTCACTCATATCTTTTCCAGCCTACCATCCATTCTCTTTCACTGTTTCCTTCCTGTCAAAACCCAGGAGGGCTAAAAGTGTCCATCACAGCAGCTAAGCTCAGCTGCTACACCCCCCTACTAAAGAGCCGGCTGCTAATGTTCTCTCTTCAGCATGTTAGACATGAGCTATTAGAAGCCCAGGAATAGATCCAGGCTCAGGTTTCCTATGTGATCTATTTGTTTAACCTGTTGGGCCAGCTGAGAAAGAGAAGATACATTCTATTAGTCAGTGATGACACCTGAAACAAAGGGGAAGCTACTGTTCTATGTAAACTTTTAATTAAACCCTATTTATAATCATTGTTGTGCCATGCGAAGATTGTTATCTTATTGAAGATGATATACTATAGACACTTAATGTGGAAAAATCGAGAGTGCCTTTAGTAAAAGGAAATTTAGACGTTACCCAATAGATATTAAAAAAAAAGAAAAGGTTGAGTGATACAAAACCACCTAGGTCGAGGGGTTCATGGTGAAATGTGGACATTTTCTTCTTAGGTGTCTGATTCCAAACTGTGCAAAGGATATTAACTTCCAGTTACCATCTGTTAACATAAGTTGGATGAGTTTGTTCTGCCTGTAGCATGGGCAAGTGCTTACCTTACTAAGTTAGAAGTGATATAGATCTTCTCTGCCTGAACAAATTAGTGACTTGACCATTTATGTGGCAACAGAATTCTGATAGAAATTCCAGAGGGTGGGAAATTCCACAGAAACTTTTAATATGCCCTGATCTGTCTACTTGTGTCCTGTTAGAAGTCAGGACTTCCAGTGTGACAGAAACAAGGAGGCTTATTCACTACCCTTAGTTCCTACTCACTTACTGGGTGGCTTTTTGGTCTCTGTGTTTTTTCTCTTATGCTTTTTTTAGTTCATTAACATGAGAAAGGTGGATCATAGTGTTTTGCTTTTGAAAGTAGATGAGAGAACAGAGCTGGGTTAAAGGATAGATTGTGTAGATGTTCCTGTTAAAATTCTGGGAGTATGTGGGGACTTCTCTGAGATGCTTATCTCTTAAGGTTGTCTAAAGGCCTTGATATATGGGTCAAGATCTAAAGTAAATAGTAATTTAGGACACTAGTGAAACTTTGGGGTTCAATTTGCTATTTGTCGGCATTTCTAAAATTATAGACTCTAATTTTCCTGCCTCAAAATTTACTGTGTGAATTTGCTGATGCTGTAAGCCACACTGAAGATGCAGGTTGCTCATATGAGAACTAATTTTGCTATTGGTTTCAATGACCTAATTGTCCACAGAGCTGATTCAAGATACAAAGAGGCCGTGAACATAAATTTTTCTGCCTTGAAGAAAATGACAACATTACTTCTGCAATGAAAAGGGAAGACAGAAAATTAGCAGAATTGAGGTGGAATCATAGAATCATAGAATCAGATGGGTTGGAAGGGACCTCTGAGATCATCAAGTCCAACCCTTGATCCACTACCGCCGTGGTTCCTAGACTATGGCACTAAGTGCCACATCCAGTCTCATCTTAAAAACCTCTGGGGATGGGGAATCCACCACCTCACTGGCAGCCCATTCCAATGCCTTATTACCCTCTCTGTAAAGAATTTCTTCCTAATATCTAACCTGAACCTCCCCTGGCAGAGCTTAAGACCATGGAAAGGAGAGGGGACCCATGCTGCCAACCCTGCAAGAGAGGTGGGGAGTGACAGCAGCTGGGGCAGTTGTGGCTGCAGAAACAAGCTCACCATGAGCACCAGCCATACACCTTAACGCTTTGCCTGGCAGCAAGTCTGGATTTCCAAGATCATCATAGACAAAGCAAAGCCTGATCATTGCTCTGTATGTAGGAGGATATGACATTAGGCAGTGCCTGCTCTATCTGTGTCAGGAACTGTGATCATCAGAGTTTGTATTTAAGGGTGTGTGATGCTCCTTATTATAAGGCAGTTCTGAAGTTCTTTGTGATTTCATTAGGCTTGCCAAAAATTGTGGTTTACACTGAAACTGTTTAGCAGGATTGTGGTGGATAACTGCCTCAGGAGGAGATGAGCAAGGCTGGGCAGGGGAACAGCCACGGAGCTGGGAACCAGGGTGGGAAGGAGTTGCATAGAAAGCCTTTGTTTCTGGCGTTTTCTAACTCTTGACTACTTGAGTATACAAATTTAATATCCTTTAATGGGTTGTAGTACAACTATCTGTTAAGTACCAAAACTTAAACACTTCCTATCATGTGATATTAAATTTGTACAATGTTCTGAAAAAAAATTATAAAAGCAGGTAGAGGTTTGCTGATGGAAAGTTTGCTGGGGTTAGCTTTCTTTTCTAATTGGCTTGCTCCCTCCTTTTGTAACAAACTTATTCTTAAACCTGCATTTGCTTTTCGAACTCACAGTATGTTAAAAATATTTGAGATTTGCAAATGCCTGATTACAGAATGTGGCACTGCCTTCAGGTTGGGGCACAGCCCCCTTCAGTTGCATCCCTGCAGCATGGCAGAGGTCTGCAACATGGCCCTTGGTTTTCCCACTCAGAACCAGAAGCCACCTCTCTTCACTGTATCTACCTACAGGCAAACAAGCAATGCAGGAGCAACCTTAGAAACTCATAACTTGACACTCTTGCCCTGACAAGGGAAATGCTTTTTAAAGGCAGTTTTCTGCACAGTAACATATTCTCATGGTGTTGAGTTTTCGTAATTTTGGGGGCAGCAGGAGCCACGCCCTGGCACCCCCTCGCCCACAGAGATGTAGCCCCCGTGGGTGGCCAGTGCCCCAGACCTTGCCGTGAGGTGCCCAACAGCCACGGCACCCACTGTTCAGGTGATGGGCTGGCCTGTGTTACCGTGGCAACTGGCAGACGAGGGGCTTCGGCAGGGTCAGCAGGGAGGCAGCCGCAGCAGTGTGCCGGCGAGCTGCTCAACAACAGCCCTTTCAGCTCTGACAGCTCCACTTGGGCTGGCCAGGAGTAGTTATCAGATTACTTGTATTAAAACCTAATTAAGATGTGTGCCAGTAAATGCAGCATGATTATTGGATTTAGTGATTTAGCTGCTGCAGGTTGCTGCAATCCAATCACGCCATTTCAGCAAATCCAGCTCCATGGAGTAAAGTGAAAACGTTTTACATCAGTAACCTGACTATGCTGAAAGAGTAAATAACCTTTTAATGCCTCTACTATGTCAAGGACTGACTGATCCCCATTGCAGGGTGAATGGGCACTGCCCACAGATCCTTGCATATTAATTTCTTTCAAATCAACATTAAAACCTAGAGGGAGGCTGACAGGTTGTATCAGCTTTTTCCATCATTGTGGATTGCCTGCAGATTAATGGACCTTAGTCCCCCAGGGCAGGGAGCTTGCAGCCAGAGTGTTGTGGGTTAGCAATGTGTCCTTAAAGAAAAGAAGGAAGCTTTTGTTTTTATCTGTAGATAAGGGGATAGCCGAAGTGTAACATTGAGGGTGCTAGTACAGCTTTATGCTGTTGGTTGCAATGGAAATTTATTCTGCTGGTAGAATTCACCTTGGTGCCAAAGCTCTGCTTTGTGTTCAATGTTTCACCTAGTTTCTGCGGGATCTTGCAGTGATTGTCTAGCCATAGCTGTCAAAATATAACAAAACCCTATCTGTCCCTTTTCACTTCATTTCTTGATAGGCTAGGGTAGTCTCAGATCCAAATTTTACTGCTGTGTGAAGTGAGAGATGTCTTCTTCAGATTGTAGCTGCACAAAGAAGCAAGGTAGCTTGTAGCCATACTAACATAAGCTCTGAGGATACTGAGAATCAAATTAAAACATTTACCTTGAAGCATTCATTGCAACTTGTGATGCCTCACTTGTGTTCTCCTTCTGTGGAACCACTTGTCTCATGAAACTGTCTCTTTCTTGCTTCCATATACAAGTAAGAACTTTGGTTTAAAGTGGCTAGTGGGAAATTATTTGAATTATTATTTGAATTATTATTTCTACTAAATGGGAGTTTACTCCTTAGTGCCAGGTTGTCCTGTAGGAGTCCAAACATAACATGGTTCAAGAGCTACATGTCTTCACCTTGTTTCTTGAAGTAACATGACAGAGCGTGCAGTCAGTCCCTGTCCATCAACACTCTGAGGCCAAGGGAGAGCAGCTGCATGCCATCCCAACTGGACAGATCTTGGCACTTTGGTGGAAAAATGATCTCTTTTCGGACGGGGAGGCAAGGACCCAGTGGTTACTCATGCTCAGGACACAGTACATGGTTGCCTGGTAGGTGGTGTTGCCAAAGTGAGCGTGGCGACCGTGCAACCTCCCTCACTTGTATTAGCAAAATGTGCAGAAGGTTCTGTCACCCAGTTGTAAAAATGATGGCAGGCATCGATGTGCATTTGTAACATATGGGAAGTACAGTGAATGTGGGTGGAGCTGTTCATTTCTCATCTTGAATCATTTACAAGATCAGCAGGCAGGCCAGATACAATGCATATGGGAATGTGTGGCTGTGCTGCACATGTCACACATAATAGCAGATACTGTGAGAGGGCCCAGAGCCTGTCCTCAGGAGCTAAATGCACCAGAGCAGGCTGGGAGTCCCAGTGTGTGGACCAAGGGCCAGCTTGGCAGCAATTTTGGGAGAGCAGACTGGCAGACAGAATTTGGGAATTCACAGATCCAGATCTGCACTGACTAGAACTGCTCCCTTTTCATCCATCATGGCCCAGAATTGTAAATTGGAATGTTATTAAACCTGTACTCAAGCACTGGAGATACAGATGATAAAGTTGTGGCCTGCTAGTCAAACCCAGCTTGGTGCCTGTGTCATCTTTCTCCCTCTCCTGAAGGGGACAGTTTAAATGTAACACAGTAGGTGGTGAAGTTACAAACAGAAAAGTCTAACTGAGTAGTATTGCCCTAATTAAAGACTTTTTGTTTACAGTAGTTTATCCCAATCACCCCTTCCATGATTTGAAAGGACACAGAGCTTCACAATAGAGTGCACCACGGCTTGTGTCCAGTAATACGTGTGAAATTTGCACGGGCTACCTGTGATTATCTAGTAAAAAATGTTGTTTTGATGTAAAATTTACATGAGTGGAAATTAATTCTGTCTGGGTGCCAGGAGTAATATGCAGTCACTGGAGACATAATAAGTGATACTCATTTTTGTGATTAAAGAAGTAAATGTGTGCTTGCTCTGTCTTACAGTAGCATTGTCCCATCTTAGGCACTTATTTTTCCAGTGTAAGCAGAAGGCCTCTCCATGTTTTTTCTGATACTGCCAGCTTGTTCCCTCTGTTTTGCACCCCCTGATGAGGAGGACCTTTGGAGTAATAGGCTCTTTACATCTTTCCCCAGGAATCCCTGTTACACTAATAAAGGATCTATGCTGACATACTTAATTAACACTATGCTTACTTGAAATAAATGTATTCTGTAATGAGTTTTGGACATTAACCAGCAAAGAGTAGTAGACAGAAAACTTAAGTTTTTGTCACTTCAGGTCCAGTTTGTCAGGGAGTTTGGGTATTTGGATTTATGATCTGTGTGTGTTTCAGGAAGACAGTTATCGAAGCAACTACAGAATGTGCAGCTTGCTTAGCTACAGGTGTCAAGATGCAATCCTGCAGTCTTTATTGATGTCACAGCAAAGCAAATTTGCTGTCATGTCCACATAAGGCTCCTAAATTAAAAGAGCAGACCTTTAAAAGTGCTTGTTTAAAGTGTGAAAATACATTGAATGCCCATCCTAGGAGTAATACTTCAGTCTCAGCCCAACCACCCGCCTGGACTCTGGCCTCTGGGAGCTGCACCCGCCAGTGCAAACATCAAAGCTTCTACTGTGAACTCCAACTTCAGATGCTCTGCAACTCTTTTATCTGTTTTTTTCCAGGTTACAGCAGCTTGACAAGCACTGTCAGGCCACTGCCCAGCAGTTAGTGGAGTTGCTCAACAAACAGAATCAACTCTTCAAAGAGAAGCAGCTGCTTACAGAAGAGGTGCAGTTTCTGCGAAAACAGGTACTGTGCCAGAAGAAAAGCAAGTCTGAGGGGAATATTCTGCAGCTTTAGCAGAGAGATCTGCCAGCAGTCTCATTTCAGCTGCTGGATTTTGTTGCTGTCATTCTTTTAAATACAGCATTACCTTATAAAAAAAAATAAAGTAAAAACTCATGCAGTTGGAAAGAGACTGGTAGCTGAACCTGAGTCTCACTTAAACCTAAACTAAACGAAGAAAATGTTTTGAAGTGACAATAAAAACGCAGAAGTTATTCTCAGTGACAGTTCCTAGCCTTCTTATCTGAAGATTTTTTGTTCCTTTTTCAGAGAAAAGGGAAATCTGATCTTTACTAGCATTAATGTTTAAACAGTAACTTGATGTTGATAATTTCTTTGAGTTTTTTGCTGCCATTTGTCAGACTTAAGTCCCCCTATCACTTCGTAATTTTTTTTCTTCTTATTTTTAAAAGTCATTTATTTTTCCTGCTGCTCCATGACTATTCCTGGTGAGATTTTTGGGACTGTCATATGCAGGGCCAGGAGTTGGACTTTGATGATCCCAGTGAGTCCCTTCCAACTTGGGATATTTTATGATTTACTCACTTAAATGTAAGATGGTGAATGTACAATCAGTCTTGCCTTAGCACTAATCACTGCACTGCTTCTCTGGCAAGACTGATTCTTGCTTCCAGTGCTCCCTAGGAAGCTGTGGCTACTTAGGGGCTGTTCTTGCTTTCTTTGTTTTGGTCACTGTTCTTCAGTCAGTCAGTGCTTTGGGAATAAGGGAGAGAGCTGCAGGGTTGGGTTTTTTCTTTGGCTTTCTTTTACTTTTTTCAGAAAAAAGAGAACAAGCACAGGATGAGGTTTGCAGTAAACTAGCAGATAATGGAACTCTTGCTTTGTGGCTGAGTAAATGCACTAATTCAACAATATCAATGCTTCCTAACTTGCAAACTAGTGATAGGGAGTTTGCCCAGGATAACTGGAGGTTACTGTTACTGAGGTAACAAAGGAAATTCAGTGTAGGAAATTTAGTCTAGTGACACACCTAGCGGTAAACAGAACGTGAATCATCTTAGAACTTTAAAATATTTAAATCACGCTATTTTTTGTAGGCTTTTCACCTATAGAATTCAGTAAATGTTTAACCTAGGAAATACAGTCTGTACTTTGTTAAGCCTCTAATCATGTTCATGTGTTTGGTTTTACAGGACTTCCTGTTGTAGTAGACAAACTCGGTGGCTCATGATAGTGTAAGGTTATCAGCATGTAGTGACTACTGGCAAATTTTAGGGCAACCATAGTGTTCTGTCTATAAGACAGGTTAAGAAGGTGGTTCAGAAAAGAAATTATGATTTCTGTTTTATGGAAAGCACTCTTTAGTAATATGAACAGCCTTTACATGGTCCACAGGGATTTTGTTATTGATAATCTATTTTTTCTGGAAGTGAGTGTGCTTTTATGAAGTTGGGCAGAAGTACGAAAATCACACAAAAGAGGAAAATATCATTCAGATATTATGCTGCTATCAAGACTTGACTGGCAAAAGCTGCCTTCTTTATGTTTATTACAAGTTAATTGTGCTCCAGAGGATACTTTTTAAGTTGAGAACACTCAGAAGACTGATAAAAAAATTATTAAAAATGAGCCCTAAAAATCTATTTGCAGCTATTTAAAGCAATGGTGGTTCTCTGGGAACTGGAATTCAGCCCAAGAGAGCTGCCTGGAATATCAAACAATTGTTCTAAGAAAACTAAAGGATAGTTCACCATAAATGGAAGCTCTTAACTACAGAAAGATGCATGTAGTTAGTATAGAAATAAATATTAAAATCAAACAATTGCAGATTCAGTGTTGATCAAAGGTGAAAGTGACCTCATATTCCACATTTTACTGTATTGTCCAACAGCTTTCCTTTATAATCAAATTTTTTAATTTTTTTTTTGGTGGGGGGGAAGGTAAAAAAAACCAATCATGACCTAATCTTTTAAAGATGACATAAAATACATTAACCTATCTGTGCTGTTGTATCTTGGAACAAAAGCCATTAGTAACTTAAGTTGTATATTTCAGGAAAAAAAATGGGATGCAGATCTCAAACAGGACACAGATGGAATCAAGTAAAAACCTGGATGGATGAAAAGAAATGAGCAGAAGTAGGTAATTTTTTTTCTATATTCTATATATGGGGTGAGAGGGAGAGGAAAAGAGGACTAAAAGTATTTGCAGATGTGAGTTGAATCTGGCGAACACTTCAAGACAAAAGGAAAAAGGAAGTGTTAGAAACATTTTTGGGTTTGAAATTCTTGGAGCTTTTTGTGCTTTGGTGGTTTGTTTTGGTTTGGTTTTTTAGCACTTAAAAATTTAAGGACAAGCCCTCCACATCAAAGACAGGTTTACCTAACAGAATTAAAAAAAAAATCTTAAAGATTTGAGCAATTAAAGATTGAAGGGCAAGAGAGACATACCACTCTTAGAAAGGTGGGAACTTCTAGAAGATCTCAGATTTTACTATAGGTACTTTTTGATCTGGATAGTCACTGGGTATTTGTATTTTGATTTGGAATTGGTTAGTTTTGTTGCTTCCAGTATTTTCCTTCTGAGAAAGCTTGAATCACCTCTTTCTTCAGAAAGGCTACAATTTGTTTTGTAATAAATCATAAAAGTTAGTGTCACATAGAAAGAAACATTATCTAAATAATTGTATTTGCAGCAGTGCTGTAGGACTCACAGTACTGCAACATAGTTCCTGCTGCTTTGTAAGAGTTACTTAATTTAAAAGCCCCAGAATTTAAAATTGGATCATTTATTTGAATCTAGCTAACCTAGAGGAAAGAAAAAAAAAATCAATGAACACTGACAAGCCCTGAGCCTTCATAGGATTTGTTTTCAAAAGTTGGGTTACTTCCACTGTAGTTTTTATTTCTAGTGTTAGTGTTTGCTGTATGGGAGGAAAGACAGACAAGCAGAAAGAAAGAAAAGAATGTCTTTAAATCCAGCTACATTTTGGTGTGTTGAGAGGCTGTTTTTCATGGAAAATTCATTTGACATTGTGAGGGAAATGCTGGGTTTTCAAGTGATTGAAAAAAGTCGTGATAAAAGAAGTACCTCATCCTGCTACAATACTGCCTTCCCTTACAGGCCACATGAGCTAAAAGGCTTTTAGAATCCTTGTTGAAGGAGTAACCAGCTTTTGAAAACATATTTCTCATTCTCAACAGTGAATTACATACTTTTAAAACAATGATATTAAATCTCCTATTACTGAAAGCAGCTCAGTGTTATTTCAGAATAACTACCTATCTATGACATGATGAAGATGCTCACATTGTGATTTTCATTTTCACAGAGTCAAAAAGGACTAGTATGATAATGTGGCCTGACCTTACAGCGTGGGCTCTGTATCAGGCCACTACACTAATATCTACTAGGTGGCACTAATACTGTATAATGGGAGACAGCATAACATATTCAGGACCGTGTAAAGGTAGTCAAAAGTTTAATTTGGGATTTACACTTCTCATTTTGAATGTTTTCAGAAGACTCCAGTTCAGAATTTCTGCCTTTGAAAGTCTCTTGTGCATTGGAACTCACCCCCCAAGGCAGGAGGATAACAGATACTTAGCTCCCCTCGTACATAGGTACTAAATACAGAATACTAAATAAATGTGCATAGTAGAGCAAACAAATATCTAAACTGAGATTGCTGGAAACCTCAGCCCCGCCCACCAGGTATGTTTGTGAAAGCTGGGATGCCTCTCACTTGCAGGATGTGCCTTGGTGTCTATCAGTTTGACAGAAATCAGTGTTTGTCCCGGTGGACAATCCCCTCCCAGACTCTGGCTGCCAGAAGGCATTGCTGGCCAGCTGAGCCAGTGAGAGCACAGACAGGTAGGATTTGGACCTTGAGAATTACCTCCAGGTAGCGCTGTCGTCCAGTGCTGCTGCTCTGCCTTCCCCCCAAAGATCTCCTTCTGCAAGCCAGCCTCTCCCTGGCAGGAACCTGCACTATCCCTGTGCTCTCTGTGTGACCGAGCCACTAAACTCTCTCCTCCCTCATTACAGATGTCTCTTTCACAGCGAGCCTGTCTGTGACCAGACCACTTTTCTTCTAAAAGGAAGTTAAAATACACTCACCCGTGCCTGTGTTCCCATCCTCACCCCAGTCACTCAGCAGGAGGTACTGTCAGAATTACAGATGTTCTGGGGCAGTGGTTTTCTTTGCTTTTTTATGTCAGCAGGAATTTTCAATGAGGTCCCAAGTGCCCCATTTGCTTGGTTTTTTCATTGTATGTTACAGAAGGGGAGCCTTGTGTCCGGCAAATAGGTAGCTCATCCATCGCTGATGTCAAAAGTGATTCAGGCTGATCCTTACATGGCCCTCAACTGTTCTTCAGGAGACCTAAAGGCTGCTTAGGTTACTGGGGAAAGAGCTTTTGTTTTTAGTGTAGTCTTAATGCACAAAGATAGCACCTCTCTTGGGAGTTCGTAACAGGCAGTGACATTCCACGGGCAGGGGTTGGTGGTGGTGGTTGTTGTGTGTTTTTTAAGGAGATGAAAATCTTCACCTCTGCTTGGATGGAGTTTTAGTCAGAGGTGATGCAAGTTAAACTACGATAGGAGGGAACAAAGATAGACCTCTGCTTGATGTCTGAGTGGCCTGACATGACACTTCAGGAATTCAGCTCTTCAGCGTTTGGGAATCTGCAGCTGTGGGAGGTCTGGTGTCTGGCTGCTGGGCTGCAGGAGCTAAGCCTGGCCCTCCTGAGAGCTCCACTCTGGGTTTTACAGCCAAAGGAGGATTGAGGAACTGAAGCCACCTCAGTGCTTTCTAACCAAACAGGAAGCTAGTGGCTCCTCTCCCCTCAAAGTGTAGCTAACAGCAATAAATTAAACGATGTCTGTGGTTCCACTCCTACAGACCCTTCCAACTTGTACACCTAAGAATACCCAACGACTCAGTTACAACAGATGCCACTGAGGTGAGAAGGTAATGTCCAGAGGAACCTGGAGAGGTCTGCTCAGTGAATACCGAAGTACTCTTAGGAGGAGGACAAACTAAGACTGGAAAGGCTCTGCCCCTGACTATCCAGTAACCAATTTGTTTACCAATTACCTGGACATGAGAGTGACAGTTGTGCCCATTTAGTTAGAGATGGCACACCTTAAATAACTGCTTTAGCACCCAGGCCCTTGTATAGTGGGGGTGCTCTGAGACTGCCAGTGTTTGCGCTTGGTTGGCCGTTCAGGCTGTAGGCAGGAGACTTGCCCACTTCCTCCATCAAGCTGAGGTTCTGCATCTCACAAAGCATTAACACGGGGTAACTGTGGTGTGGAAAGACACCCACAAAAGCATTTGCCAGGAGATTTCTGCAGGAGTTGAGTGTTTGGGGTCTTTTATTGTCTTTTTGAGCTTCTGCCTGTACTCTTATGCTGGGAGTCACTGCAGCACAGAGAAGGTTTCCTCTTGTTGTCACTAACCAGGTACTGAGAGGGACTTTAAGCCCCAAGGCTTTCCATTGCTATAGTTCATTTTTCCTTGCACTAGCTGCAGACACAACTGTACCAGGTGGTGTTGGTGCATGTATTTGGGGAGGGGGGGAGTACCATATTACTGGTTTTAATTCTTTTAATTCTTTAATGAACTACAGCTTCATAAATTCTTTTTTCAACTCAGCCTAACCAACCAACGGGGGGGAAAAAAAAAAAACCAAACCTTTTAGTCTTCTAATGCAAAACCAGCCAAAGTAGAAAGTTTATTTTTATTTCTGAGGTCATGTACATCTCTTAAATTCAATTTTTAGAACTCCAGTGGCTTAATTCGAGGTAGCTCCCCCAGCTCCAATAGTTTGATGTCTCACTCAATTCAGTCAAGTGCTACCAAGGAAGCACAAACAATAGCTATGCAAGAGCTTCAAAACTGCAAATCAGCCTTCCCACCAGAGGTTTCCTACCAGCACCCAGGCAACAGCTTCCTGTTTTGCTACAGCTGCCCACACCGGACACACAGGGTACACTGCACAGAAAACACTCTCTGGCACAAACTCACCGCCTTCTTTCCTGGAAGGAGAAAGGGGCAGGATCTTAGACGTGCCCCAGAACAAGAGCTCAGTTATTTACTGCTAAACAGGAGCCACATTGAAAGCTCATGGAGATCTTGTTTTTCAGAAATCAGATATCTCTTGTTCTTGCTACCTGTAAGACTTCTGAGCTTAGAAAGAGGTGAGGACAGCAGGTCCACAGGAAGCACAGGCTTTGAAACAGCACTTGTTTACTCTGCCTTACTGCAATCTTAACCAGTTCTGCATTTCTCTTCTAAGAACTCGCCTGCAGGCTGAAGTGACACAAATGAGAAACACAGGCACTGCCACACAGACTACCCATCTCTTCCTTTTATCTTTCAGGTCTGCTCTGCACCTGGCTGAAACTTGTCTGAGGCTCACCCAAAGACACCTCTGCAGAAAACAGGCACACTTGCTAGCTAATTTCAGCTGGTTTCTATTTGGTTTTAACTACAGAATCACAAATATTTTGAAGCCTTACCAGCCTATCAGACTTTCTAGGACAACAGCTGAGACTTTTCTGAAAAGACCAGGCTTGCAAGCCAGTTTTAAAAGCTATTATGTGGTATAGACTTTAATAATTTGTACAATTTTTATAAAATGTTTTAATCTATTTTCATAATTGAACATACATGTCTATATTATTCACAGACTGAAATATCAATAAACCTCATAAGATTCTTAGGTTCTCATTCTGTCCTTCTGAATTCAAGGGAAAGCATGTGCAGGGGGAGGAGGGAGAAGGGGGCTGTTTGCAAGTTCTGCAAAAGCACACTGCCTGCCTTCCTGTTTACAAACTCAGTACCAGAATCTACCTGGGAACTTTATTTACAGGGTATTTGTCACTTTTATATAAAAAGCGAGAGTCCCAACAACTGCTTATTCATCAGAAAAGCATAAGAATGATTGACAAATATTCCACATAATGTGGAAGAATTGCCATGGGGCAGGTTTCCCTTTAAAATGTTGCTGGATAAAGCCTTTAAGAGAAAGGAGCCCTTGGTTTGTACAGATGAGCCATTAAGCAAGTGCCTGGCTCTCGACACTGAAAGTGGTGAAGCTGGACTTTTCCACCCGCACATATTCAGCAGTCTCAGGGATGGGCAACAGCTGAACTTGGCTTCAAATTATTGAACTCAAAACACTTGGAGGCTTTTTTTCTGGTTAACGGCGCACTTGCGTTATCCAAGGTTACTCTCCAAATACCACACAGTTTCAGAAAGAATTTATCTGAATCCTTTGCTATCTAGCATAGAATAAGCTATGCACACAAGAAAAAAGTTTCTACATCTGTTACCTTCAGTGTAGTTGCAGAATTGCACTAGCAAAGGGGGGGAAAAAGGGCAAAGAACAGTCCCCTGTGATAAAGCTACTTCAGCCGGCATGAACACATAAAATGTAACAAAAATAAGAGTAACAGCATATGCAATAAGTTACCATTGGCTGTGGAACACAATCTTTCCTTCCCTTGTATTTTAAGAATTATTAGTGGTACAGCCCTAACATCAAAGTGATTTTTTCCTCCCTATTTCAATTTCCTGCCATATTTAACTGCCAAACACATCTGATCGCCTCCCTGAACTGCTTCACAGATATGACACCAAGCATGCCAAGAATGGCCTCAGGTCCTTAGGGACAAGAAAGCCACACGAAGGAAAGTCCTCTCTAGTCAAACTTGGGGTTTGCCATAGTAATCAGGCTGACAGTTTTATAAGTGTCACTACTTTATAGATGGTTACACAGTTAAGAATATACATTTATAAATGTAGGAAAATGCAAACTTTTTAAAATTTATTTTTTATTATTCTGCAGCATAAATCTGTGTTTAAATAGGAGACAGTGCCTACGCGCGCAAAGGAACTCGGGCACCTGGTCCCAACACTTAGGCTTCACTGAGACCCTGGAGCTGCCATGCCCTGGGCCAAGGCACAGCGGGACCCTCAACCTTTCTGGACCTGCCTCACCTACCAGGTGGCTTCAGGTGGCCACGTGCAGGGCACCACTGCCAGCCACTCACATGCATGTACGGGTCTGATTCAACAAAGGGTCCTGGGCTGCCAGTATCTATAGCTGGAATTAGGTTTTTCATACTCATCCCAGATGTAGGTGCAACCCATTATGTTGCCAGGAGTCTAGAAGGAATCATTTTCCCTGCAGCAGCTATTCTACTTCAATTAGTCATTAACAGAGACAGCACTAAGCCTATCTGTCTCATGCCCCGCCCCCCTCCCTCCCCTGCTTCTATTTCAGCATAAAATGCTTAGTTTTACAAAGTTTACAAGTGTCAGTTCAGACAATCAAATCCAGGAAACCCCAGGTCAGCAGACTGAGTGTGATTCCACAACACAGGATGCAACCTGACCATACAGTCCTGCCCCTGCCACAGCTGCGTCCTGGTCACTGACATCCTAATATCACTGAACTATGGCTGGCTGTCTCTCTGATGCTCTTTCCTATTACAAGGTGGGGGAGAAAAAAAGGAGGAAAAAAAAAAAGGAAAAAACCTGAGACCTGGATGAAGCACCTCTATTCCTGAGAAGCATTCATGTAAAAGAACAGCTAAAACCCAGATGACCCCCTGCTTTAGGGACACTCAGCCCTCCAGATCGGCTGGTTCAAATGGCCCTGGACCAGCTCATGGGCTTCAAAGGGTCCCACTCGATGGTGCCCTGTAAATCCCACCTTCACTTTTTTCCCTTCTCCTTACCCAAACACATCACCTAGCTGTGGAATATGAGGCCAAGAATTTCATTAGCTGAAAATTACTTAAATCATGGCTGTTCTGATAGGAACATAGCCCTGTGGAATCATTGCTTCAAAAGTGTAACCCAAATTTACTTTTATAAGGACATACACCTCATAGAGTTAACATGAACCACCTGTATGGCAACAGCCTCCGTCCAAAGCACAAATACATCTTGCTTAGTCATAAAAACTTTTTTTTTTTGACAATACTGTAACTTAATAATTTACAAGCTGAAACCATTCACCCAGTATTTGAAATATGTCACAGCGAGTTACAGTTATCACTAGGACTTCACAGCAAATAAAACTTGTAACTAAACATGCACAGATCATTATATATACAGTGATAAAAAAATAACGATGTACATTTTCTTGTAAGAAGAAATTAAGTAAATTCTTTGTGCATTTCAGGATTGAAACATCTAACCTATACAAAATTACTTTAAAATATGAAGTAAATATTTAACCCAAAACTTGAGAAATCTTTTGTAATCTGCAATATAGCCTTCTCATTTCCTTTTTTTTTTCTCTGACACGGAACAACTTAGGAATTTTATCCCCTAAGATATTTAATAGTAATGTGCAGATATAAAAAATACGTCCTTTGTGGCAAGCTTGAACATATATATATATATATATTTACAAACCTCCAGAACAAATTAGCATTAAAAAACACAGAAGTAGCAGATTGACATAGTGCTTTATTTAAGCTGTCTGTACGAAGGAAAATAATGTGCATCCCTATCATATACGTGTAAAAATACTAAGGATGTACAGTGTACAAAAACAGTTTCTTGTAGTTATTTCACATCCTTGTGGGTCATATACTTAAGGAAATAAACAGTTTAAGTATGACCAACAGTAATACGGTTTCTTGGGTTCATAGTCGTGTCTGCTTAATATCCTTAACCATATGACTAGATCTTGCATGGATCTAATGAAAGAACTAGCAAGGTCAAGAAATGTCACAAACTCTAAAGCTACAGGGAGGTAATTCAATTACCAATTTAGAGGTTTTTATTTAAATAAATACTTTACATTTCATGCTTGCCTGTAATGCACTACCAGGAGCAAGATAAGGAAATTCTACTGTAGACAGTACAAACAGTAGCAGCAAAGTGTGTACATTGAGGTGTAATATATAGACCCTGCAGTTAGTAAGGAAAGACCTTACTTTTGTACTCTAGGAGAAGCACATGGCCCCTGCAAGAACAGTCAGCTTTAAGAAGCCACAAGTAAAGATGGGAAAAAAAATGTAAAACAATCCTGGAATAAATGTTCTTTAAGCAACAGGAATGTACTGGAAGATGGATTAGTGTGGAAAGCGAAGCTGTGTGCAAAACTGCCAAAATCCAAACAGAAATGACCTATTTCCTCTGAGATGGCTGCAGTACAAGAGGGCATACTGTATGTCATGGAAGTCAGTACAAGCTGGAGTCAAAGTCTGAAATGTACTGTGCTCGAAAGGCTCGCCAAGACAACCAGCCACCATCTCCTGTCCAAATCCAACCACAACTGCAGACAGCAAAAGAAGAGCTTCAAAAGTTTCTCTCAGCACTGCTTGTCCATTCCTCTGTCACCTGTTTCTAACACTGGTAAGAGAGAATCCCCCAAGCCCAGGCAGCACAAAGTGTCTGCTGACTCTCTGTAGCACAAACTTGATCACTGATGTTTCGAAAGGCAGACAAACACAATGCAAAGTGATGTCTTAAAAGGTTTTCAAATAATTCACTGACAGACACTTACTGCAAACCACACACTAAGTAGCTACGCCATGGTGAGCTAAACCACAGGGCGTCCTCTGCCCGCAAGGAGCGGCTGACCAGAGGCAGGGCCAGTCGGTCATTAGCTAGAGGTGCCCTGTGTCAAGAGACTTATTGCTATTACAAGCTGAAAACACAGGGGAGAAAACACAGGCATGTAACACAGATTTTGAATCACCATAGTTTCAGTCTGTAAGTACGAGACCTTTGCAGAGAACTAATTAATGCCCGTCTGTTAAGTACTTGATTATTTCAGTCACTCGCTCGCTGTGTCAGTGTAGACACCTCTACAGCACTGGTGCAGAACAGACCTGCAACTCATTTGCTGCCCATCTCTCTCTCTGCACAGGAACAACATCTACACATCTTTAGTGTTACAAGGTGACATAATGACATCGTATGCAGTTACAATATACATCATGACATATTTCTGTTTGATTATCCATCCATTACTAAAGATAAAACACAAAACATGAAAAATTGTCTAAATTACTCTGCGTTTTTAGCTGCCTTGCTAAAATGCCCATCAACCCCTTGACCATCCCAGCACATGCACTGCCAGCAGTGGGCTTCATGCTTGGGCACTCAACTTTCCACATCAAGAGGCTAAGGCATCTGCGTAGAACATCTCTCCTCTCAGACCCATCTACTCACTCACACAACGCAACCAGGAATACTCAGCAATATCACAGTCTTTGTGGGAGCTAACAAGAGCTGAACGCAGAGATACTTCAAATGATAATCCCATGGAGTTGGGGTTGTCCGATGTTAGCAAGGGTGCGTGCGCTCTGTACGCTGCACGGCGTAACGTCCCAACTCCTAGCACCAAAGGGTTTATTATTAAGATTATCATTGCTGAAGATCAGAGCTAAAGTTTATGCACATGTTCTGTTAGACACAGATCTTAGGAAATGGAAAGACGTTTCCCTATCAGTGGAGCATTTGTCATGATGTTTTAAATTCAGTCAATCAGGTACCACTGTTACATGTAACTTGCTGGATTTCAGGACTCTTTTGGTTGAGGGCAAATCTTCCTTGAGAACGGCTGATCCCAGAAATTTGCTATTTTAATTAATAAAATAAAGTGCTTTTCTTGTAATCACTGTGGTCTCATTGTTCAAATGCAATTCCTTCATATAGAACAGACATTTTTCTCTTGTGCTGTCAGGCTCTTACATTACATTTATCCTAAATGGAGCACAAGACGTAGCTTTTTTGTCTGTTTGTTTTTAACCCTTTGGCACATGAGGTTGGAATTCCTCACCTCCATTGCCAAACAGTTAAAAGACAGTATTTCATTCACAAAAATCTGATTCTAAGCAGTATGTACAATTTCAGAGCCTTGTTAAAATTTCCACATGGGAGAAAAGTGCATTATTCCCTTCAGCTTGTACAGTCCTTCCATATATTACAAAATTAACTGCTATAAGCCTGTTCTAAGATGTAGCAGCATTTGCAAACATGACACATATAAACCTTATCTCTAAAAATAAATACTAACGCAGTATAACCAAGGGGGGAAAAAAAAAGGAAAGGAAAGCAAAAAAGAATATTCAGAGTTAAACACCTGGAGAAAAAAGCTAATTCACAAACTCAAAATAAAAACAAGTAAGGCAAACACCTGTTTACCTTGGTGCACACATTTTGGTGAAAAGCAATACCATTATGCCTGTCTACATTCTTCAGCCATCAGAGGTGATGCATATCATGAAAGAGAAAAGCATGAGAAAGATGTTATCTGGTGCAAATTATAAGACCCCTTGAACAACTTCAAATGCTGCTTTTATGCCTTCATTTCTTGCATGTATAATGTTCGATTCTCCATGATTGCACATGAACCTGGAAGTTCTAAGTGGCAGGCTGGGCGAGCCCAGCCCTTCTGCTTCTTCTGTAGTATCCAACAGTAATTAAAAAATAATATATATATATTTATATATATCAACAGTTTAAGTCCTTCTTTCAGACATTTCCCAAACAAATTCCAGCCAGATGTTAATGACAGAGACCTGCTTCAAGTAATGATATGCCTAACAGAAACCTTGCATATGTACATCACCACCCCAATGTTTCCTCATTCTAACCAGCACAAACAGATGCAAGAAAATTTTATAGCCTAGTCTGTTTCGACTAATTACAATTTTGATTCGTCTTCTGGAAGAAGATAAGCTGGACCAACACGGTTTTTGTTTAGCCTCCGCTGTGAGGAAAAATAGATGACTACTTGTTCACAAAGTTTACAGTGCTGAAGTCAAGTCATCTACCTTCAAAGAAACTGTTAGTAACTTCTTGACGTTGCTATTATACTGAGACTGTGGGCAGCAGCAACAGCAGGAGAGCGTAGTAGAGAAAAATCTCATATGTCATGCAAAACCAAAACTGATTTTAGGTAGGTCTGGGAAAGAAACTTGTTCAATTTGGAATGGTCTCTGAAAGTGCCCCTGCTATCATAATAGTATCTAGTACTGGTGGTGATGTTCAGGAATCATTTTCAGTGATAAACCTAAGATGACAGTGAAGCAGCAGAACAAAAAAGTTATTCTCGTCCACTTGCAGAGTAGGAAAACTGAGGGAAATGCGGCCGCCTCTCATTGTCCATGCAGTCCATACCATCCTCGTCATCTGTGTTAAGGGAGAAGTTCAAAACATCATTATATTTGCAACAAAATTTCATTATTCACCTGATATGCAGTATACCTTTCAGGGTTCAATGCTGAAGTTGAAGACTCAAGTTTAAGTAAGACTCTAGTCATGTATGTAAGCTTATGGTCATACAGCAGGATGATGTTCACTGAGGGGATATCACTTCCAAATGTCACTATTTATTTCAGGGTAGGTTGATTTGTTGATTGGTTTTATTATGCCTATGATGTGAGAACTTCAGTCACTACTACCAGTTCTAGGCTAGTCAAAACATGTCAGCATGGAAGCTGACTGCTGACTGGGGCAGAGTTTCCCTTGTTTCTTGAGCTGAGCTCAGGAAATTATAATCTTACTGCAGATATATTTAAATATTCCTCCATTTCAAAGGGAGTTAAAAGGAAAAACAGCTACAAAATGAACAGTTCACATAGGTTCCATGTGTTTCAATTCTTAGATATTATTTTTTAGTAAACTATTTATTTTTACAGTATTTACTGGGATCAGAAGAAACATGGACTAAGCCAAATTCATAAATATTTTCATTTACATAGTTCCTGCAGTGCCAGTGGAAACCAGGCACCAGATGTTACCTAACTCAGAGAATTTGGATGGACATTCTCACATGGATTTTTTAACAGTGCTTGTTCTTAAAGACTCCTACTGAGACTGTTGTTCTATGTTGACATATTTATATCCAACCTTTCAGAATTATGTATCTTTTGTATCTGCATATATTCTACAAATAAAAACTAGAGTTAATGCAGGTTTGAGCAGTTATTATGATTAGGCTACTTGACTTCAACAATGCCGCTCAGTTCTGTAACTTCAAATACAATCTTGCTTTTACACTATCAGTTTAAAGGAGGTTAATGTACACAGCCTGTTTGTTTTGCTGTCAGACTGATTACTGTAGATACAAGACAGAGTTTCAATAAAAATAAATATCTAGAAAAGATCTTTATTTCAGCAGTAACCTCCTGACACCGCTACTCGCCCTCCTTCCCTAAAACACATTTTAACCCCCTTTTGCGTAATCACATCAGACAGAGGTGATACCACACTGTAAATAATACAATTACTTGTAGATTTTAAAATAAAAATAATTAAAAATAATGTCCCAACCACAACAACAGAAAAGGGAAAGCCCCATGTGGTTCTTGAACCACTGCAGTTCACTAAAAATGGCAGCAAATCTACCTGGCACAGGAAAAAAATACACCTCTGTGCTGCTGGCAATGCTGCTCATCGCAGGCTCAGGTGAGGTAGCCCTGCCAGCTCCCTGGAAGGGCTCCCCATGCCAGCAATTCAGCAGCTGATCTCTGCACTGCTGTTGGTCATCACCCCCTCCCTTCATTATTCTTAAGACTCAGTCACCTGCCCTGAATTCAATAAATTTAAAGCTGAAGCCTTGGAGGCATACATGTTTTGTACTGCTTCACCCTTTGATGAACTAATAGCCATTCTCATTGCATAGGTGGGGTTTCAAGAGATCAGGACTTTATGATATTGAATCAACAGACTCCAAGTTAATCCAAATTTTAAGTAAAATTTGTTCAAGTTACGACTATGAACAAATTCTTATCAAGCTAGCTAAATGGGAGAAGTAAGGGTTCTCTTTTCACAGTAGAAAGACTTAAAATCACTTAAATTATGAACTTTGAGCAACCTGGTCTAGTGGAAGGTGTCTCTGCCCATGGCAGGAGGCTTGTAACTAGATGATCTTTAAGGTCCCTTCCAACCCAAACCTTTCTGCGCTTCTATGACTGTGTTCAAACACTAGAAAAGTGAAATCCAGAAAATACACTAGGTCTATATACAAACAGAAAACTGCAGCTAACCTGCGAATCCTAAAACACCAAAAAATGGGCTAGCTTTAGGAAAGGGTAAGCAACAATAACTACAGCCTTTATTGTCTACTTTTGTGTTCTGCCTTTCTCAGCCTCCAATTTAAAATAAACAAAAACTCACAAATATCCCATTTAGAAAAAAAATTCACCCGAGAACTCAGAAGCAAGATTTTAACTGCTCTGGCTTGGTAAATAACTCTGTTAAGCCCTTGGCTGATCAGATCATACTTGTGCATGTCACAGAAGATGACAAAAATACAAACTGTGGAGAAATTACATTCACTGCAACAAAGAAACTCTGTGCAAGTCCCAGTGCAGTAGTTACATCCTCATTAACAGTTTCTCTAAGAGCTCTGCTGAAGAATGAAACTTGATATGGCATTTCATTTTCAAGTAATTGGTATGTACACAAAGAGAAATCCACTTGTCTCTGGCAGATCTTTTTTTTTTCTTTTTGTCTTCAAAGTATTTTAAAATATGCCTGTCTCACTAAAACTAGACAGTGTCCACATGCTTAAAGCAGGGTCCATGTTCCAAGTACTTTGCTGAACTGGGACCTTGACTGCCAACCAGTAAACACTTGAAGCTAGTGCCTTCTCTTATTTAAAAATAAAAAATCCCCAATAGGCAAACAAATGAAAACCCCAAACAAAATCAAAACATGAAAGTCCATACCAAAAATGCCCTCAAAACTCAAATCAGAGTGATCTAGTATTCTAAGTTCTGTAATTGCTCCTTCTTAAAAAGAAAACTGTCATTGAGAGTTACTCTTACACACTTCCATATGAGGATTTTTATTAGTAACACTGAGAACAGCTTTTCCATTCAAATAGAAAAAAACCTTACACAGTGCTTTATTATAAACATTGTTAAGTCATGCTAACGCATCGTTTCTGACTTACATTTTTCAGGCGGCGTTATTGTAATAGTCTGAGCTGTAAATTCTTCATCAAAATACCTGGTGTCTGTCTCAGATGTCACTTGAGGTTTAAAAGGAGGTACAAGCTGAAAGGCACCAAGAAACAAAATAAAATTACTATACCTCAAACCAGTCAAATTACTACCAGGAAAACAAGTAAGTTCTTTTTCCCTACACCCCAGATCAAACAAGTAGGTTTGTAGAGAGGCAGCTGAGTCTCTTAACTTCTAGTAAGAGACAGAAGCCATTAGAGTCAATCCCAAAAATATCAGTTCAGGATCCAGTTAATAGCACAACACAGCTAAATTCCAAATATCATTCTCACATGACTTGCAGATAAATTTAGCTGCATAAAGATAATTACCTAGAAACTCTTCAGGCCAATGTAATTACCCGCATAGCTGTGAGGCAAAGGCACCTCTAGATACTTCACCATAACTTGGCTGTATAAACAGCTAAGGAAAAAAAACTACTCAGAGAGTATAATAAGCATGATGGTTTGGTTTGGTTTTTTTTTCAGTTTTAAGACCTTCATCTGAACCTACATTTAAAAGAAATTATGTGATGTGAAAATTAATCTTACATTTGAAAAAAGGCCAGTTCATGCTTAAGTGAGTTCCTGGATCTAATCCTGCCTACTGCTTTTAGAATACAGTGTGGTATTTCCCAACAGCAAATCACCAGTATCTGCTCACAGCCCCCAGGCAGGACTTCCTTGCCCCTCTTTTGAACCAGTCTTGCTCTGCACCTTCTTCACCGGAAGAACTACCTATAGGCCAAAGATTTTAACTGGAAGGCATATTTAGCATGGAATATCACTCTGCATGATGCTAGTCCAAAAATGATACAGCAGTTTAGTATGTACGATATTGCAAATGTGTGTGGGTGTGACATAAATGTGTGTGGGTGTGGTGTGACAATGTTTTTCTTTGTACCTTGGAGCTCTTTGGTGTTATCTTCGCATATGCAATTTAAAACACACCCTGAGAATAGTGTATTGATTTTCCTTTCAATACAACAGATTACATGATGGGTCACTGATATTATCAGCTTGCATGTGGTTTTCACTAGTTTCACGTTACCTCTCTCTTCAACTCCAGAACACTAACACCAAACAATTAATTTGTTCATTTGCCCCACAGCAAAGGAAGCAGAATTGCCGTTAAACTCCCTCCCTTCCCCGTGTTCTAGGCACTAGATGCACAGATACACATGATGTGTACATACTAAGAGACCTGTTTTATCTGATCCAAATCTTCAGTAACAGTGCAAGCAATTATTAAGCAAAACCAAATCTCTCTCTTTCATATACTCAGTACAATAAATCTGATTAATACTTTTATAAAACTAAATTCGGTTTTCCCTTACATTGTCATGAATGGAAAACATACAACAGCAGAGAAGGATTTTGAAGTAAAGGTTTGGAGCGCTGTAGGATAAATGCTGAAAGAGCTAACATATATGAACTCAGTATTGGAAGAATCTTCCAGGTATAAATCCAGTTATATCCGATGTTTAAAACCAAAGTATTCTATTTTATTGCACAAATTTCTACACTTTTTTAAAATCATTTTTGCATGCATTCTGGCTATCCCAAGCAATTCTGCACTATTAAAGCAGATTTCCAAAGTTGTATGTCCCTCCAGCAATGCAGTCACACAATTCCTAAGCACAGAGTTACTCCAGTGGAATATCCCACATTGCCATTTTTTTCTCATTTTTCTGTGTCAAAGAAGAATACTCAGAAAGTCCAATTCCCCCTAAAAAAAATCCAAACAAAACAAGCAAACATGCAAAACCAAACAAAAAAAGGCCACACAAGATTACAGGAAGACAAGTAATGTACTCTAGATAAGGACAAATGTCCATCACGTCCTTTTAAAAAGACACTTTCACAGTTCTCAGCAATAAATTCAGTATGAAAAAAATCCATAAGCTAACAGGTTTATAACAACTTTGCTACTTCCCTGACTGGGATAATTTTTACTGATGAGAAACAGAAAATGCCATTTCACAAAAAATTAAAACATTTCCTTTGAAGATAATTAAAATACAAGCTTAGGAAAAACTTTCTTTTTTCTCAAGGACAAGAAACAATGTCTTTTCAACAGTGCAGCACACATCTCCAGGAGAACAAACTACTCTTGTTACCAAGTACAACAGGGACTGTTCATGCTACAACTACTTTGTGAAGAGAAGGAGAAAACATTCACATTGCAGTCTTTAACAACTGTGATTTAGATTCAAGTAGTTAATGAAAAACAAAAGGTATGGCAAGGTAATATCATTACATGGAGGAATGTGTGGATGTGTAACTGGAGAGGAAAAAGAAAATGCATTAGATGACAACTTTCTTCCTCAAAAACTTACTGGCTAACTACTGGTTTACTCAGGGGTTTTTTACTACTTTTTTTTTTTTTTAATCCACTGAAATGAAGAGGCCTCACTATGACTTTAAACCACTTCCTTGTTCTCCCCATCTATCTGAAACAGGAATGGTTATGGAAAATACTTTGAAAACATCATTTCAGGAAGAGAAGCACAGTACTAAATGATTCCTAAGGAACAAAAAAAATTACAGTAATAATTTTAATCAGGTATGAAAAGCACTATTAAAACAAAATTCATCAAGTTGGCGCTCCAATTTGATGCTCAGTAGCAAAGCTTATTAGAAAACTGTTTATCAGTAACATCCAAAAAGTCAGCTGATGAAAATTTCAGTGATGACAAAAGTCTGGGGAAGTGAAACAACTAGAACACATGAAACTAGCCTGTAATGAGAAGGGAGGAACCAGATGCAAATTTATGTCAATGGTGTTTTAGGATTCATCCATCTTACCGCAGTATCCTTCATATCCTGGAAATAAAAGGTAATTGGAAACTTCAGTGACTGTAGAAACAAACCATCCAGCCATATGGCTCTCAACAACAGCTTACACTAGTGTTTATCCAAGCTGTACCCTAAAGTACACCAACCATCCCCTACAGCCTTTGGAAATGGGGAAACGGTAGCTGAGATTAGGATGCACAGATACAACTCAACAGAGAGTAGCAGGGAAGTTTCTTAATTCTTCCCATACACTTTGCCTCCTTCCCTCACAGCATCACCTCTACCGGCACAGCTGTGAGGACAGCTGGAACTGGGGATTGCTCCCTTCCGTCTGTTCTATCCCACCTACACCAAACCAACAGGGGCTAAAGTCTTGTGGACATCCCACTCCAGACTCCTGAGCTGACACCAAAGGCACACCTCCCTTTCCCCAAGTAAATTCTTTCTCTGACATGTATGTAATTGTTGGGATATTCACGAGACACACTCCCAGTTTTAACGGGAGGACCTTTAAAATAATTTTTGTTAAGGAACGAGGAACCAGCATGCAGAGCTTAGGCATCACCTCCAGAAGAAAATGAGAGAAACACTGTAAGAAATCCTTCCCCAACAAGCTTTCAGACAAAGCAGAAGCAGAGTGTGGTATAAATGACACACCCAAGTGTATGCAGAGGGACACATTCAGACCATTCAACACCACGTTCAGAAGACTGCAGACAGAACCATTCAACACAGATTTTGTCACCAACACACCCTGCTACAGAAACCTGGCAATCCTTCCAAAGGGGTGTCACCTTGTCCACCCCTGGACAAGGCTTCATTTAAAAACACGAAGTAAAATGTCCACAAATTTCAGCTGTAATAAAACTGTTAGAAAGACAAACAAGGTGCAACTTCTTCAGAGATAAACACTGTGACACTCCAGAAGCTTTGCCATACATCCCAAGGGCGACTGAAGCTGAGGTTTAATGATAAAGATTAAAACAGCCAACATCAACTACCACCCTGATGATCACAACATGAAGATGCCACTCTACAGCCAGTGACATTTCATGTTTGGTTCCACAAGGAAATAGTATCCAGGCGCTACTGCCACAGCTATTCCCCACTTCTGACATGAGAAGTCAGAAGTCCAAGAGTGATGTGAGTACCCAAAGGCACACTCAGTAACCTGGGCACAAAAGGAGTAAGATGAGCTTTTGATAAGCACAGTCCTTGTCAGTCAGCAAGAGAATCACCCTCCTCAGTCCTGGCTGCCAAGCTGTAGTACAGGATAATTTTCCTCCCCTCATGGCCTGTGCAAATTCAGGAACACACTCCAACCAGACAGGGAACTGCACCTCCTGACAATTTACTCTAAGGAACAGAAATACAGATTTTCAAAGTTTATGCATTACACACACACATATGCATAGATATGTATGTGTCTGTACAAATAAAGAAATAAAAGTCTAAACTCAGTGTGAGTTAAGTGACTTTAAGAGTTGATGTTCAAGACAAAAATCCAATTTCATATCCATCTGTCAAGCTGAATCTGCCCTGGCCATTTCCAAGGCTTGATGTTAGAAATGACAGCAAAAGCAGTACCAAATTCTTAGTGTCTTCATTTTCTCTAAGTGAATGGCATTTCCATTTGGCATCCATCAAGAGCAGCGTGTGAAAAACACCACAGTTTTTCCACGGTTCAAGTCCTGGGAAAGTTGTCACCCATCTCTCAGGGGAAGGAAAGGTGCAGATACAGTCAGATAACAGTCAGATAACCTGACTGTTACAGGTACACTGAGATGAACAGACAGGCTTGATTCTACACCCTGAACTTTCTCACGCTTACTGAACAACTACACAAACACTTCATTATGACAGAAAATTTGCCGAAAAATAATTTACCAGGAATCATTTGACTTGGTATTGTATAGGAAGTGGTTGAAGCTACTTCAAAGTACCTGTGATGCACTTGATCTGCCAAACGAAAAGTATGATGCCTAAGAACATCAATCTGGTCTTCTTTTTTTTTTTTAATTTAAAGAGAATTTTACTTTAAATGAACTAAAAATGAATACTACCATAAGAATCTCATCTACCAACAGAGTGCTGCTGAATCGTGCTGGGTAGAAGGGAGAAATACCTGTCCATCCCCCTCAAACTAGAGCTGCCACTTGGAGAAAAGACGGTAATTTGAGTTGAGCTTCAAGCCAATCTGTAAGCATTCCTGTAGGAATTGGTTCATCCCCATACCTGGCCCTGAAGCAGGCAGCCTGCTGCCAAGTTGGGAGCTAGGAATACCCCACAGACCCTGCATGAGGTGGTCCTAGGCAGGTGGAGGAGGAAGAGCTGGGATTTCAGTGGTAGGAAGAGACACCACACAAATCCACAGAAAACAGGCTTCAGCAGGGAGGTTCACCCATGGATAAGCTGTTTTCCAAGTGATACAATGCTGTTATCACAGAGAGAGAGAGAGACCACAAACCCCCAGGACTACAGCAATGTAAGTTTAAGAATCAGACACCCTTATGTATATTTTCCTCCCTGTAAATTCAAGCAGCTGGGGGAAGGATACTAATCAACCTCTAGGTCTGCCCATATAGTTTAAAGTATCAGTGGAAACACAATGAAAAGATCAGACTGGTTAGCAGTTTTCTGATCTTTTTACTACTTCGCTTGGCAACAACACAAAAGTAACTAACAAGGGTAATTTCTGCAGGTTTTGTTGCAGTGCAGATAATTGTACAAAAATAGTATGACTCAAATAGCAACGGCCTAAACCCAAATGTTGGTATTTTCCTATTTCCCTCCTGCCCTTTTCCTTCAAAATCTGATACACAGAAGTATTTAAATGTGCATTTAAGATCACAGTTATGTTTTAGATTTTGCCAGGCCTGAACCCAGGGCTTCAATCATGGGATTTCATCATCTACTGATTTTGTGTCTTGAGGAAAACAAAGGTAGTCACAGCTGAAGGGTAAGGAACAGCTTCTTGCAGCTGTCAGACTTCATGCTGAAAGTCACTGCCTCCATGCTGAGACAGGTGCCTCCACAAGCACTGCACCTGCAGCAAAGTCAGGCATCCCAGCCTTCTCCATTACTGACACTTGTCCCTATTCCCTTCCCAGTACTAACAAATTAATTTGTTAGCACTCCCTAATTTGCTCCAGGAACAATCAGAGGTATTACCACAAATCAGAAGAAGAAAGATATATATATATATATATATATATATATATATATATATATAATATATATATATATCTCAGCCCAAATTTCCATGTGGTTTCTTTCTTCTTTTGTCTATATTATGTGCAGGAGAAAAAACAGGCCTTGCTAAAAGGTCTGGGCGTCCTTTGCCATGAGGCTATTTGAGTGCTTCAAGCCTGAAGACATACCCAAATTTCTACCTTTTAATTAATGCCCATGTGGTTTTTGTTCAGTGAAAGACCCTAAACAGAACATCTGACAACTTAAGAATATTTCTGCAACCCAAATAAAAATACGCTAATACAACTCTTAAATGAGAAACAGAGACATTTCAAAAGCTTCCTGATTCCAGCTAAAAATAAAACAAATATTTTTTGAAGTATATGGGCTTTTGAAGTCTTCAGAGTTTGCCAAACTATTCAATTTCTCATACTCAGGCACAGAGATAAAAACTCATCAGGGCTGAGATGATCACAGGAAGAACCTGGCACAGGCTGCTCTCTTTCATATGCCCTCATGGTTTTTCTGCCAAAAATAAATACATCAGATCACAAATGCTAACTATTATACATTTTTTATTTAAAGGCAACGATCTTTCTCTGCTCCAGTGTGCCATACAGTATTTTTTTATCATTGTGTAGTATCAAATTAGGTTAACTAGTTAGCAGTATCAGAAAGCTAATAATTCCATTTGACCATTTGGATCCATTTGACCCGACAGAGCTACTGTCACATGAAATACATGAAATAGTTTACAGATATATAATTCTGGCTTTAACCACACCAGTAAAGTGATAACCTAGTAAGTACAGAGATGCACTTAATATCTGTAAAAATGATAAAATTAGTGGCACACAAGCACAGTGTGAACACGTACAAACTATCACAACTACCTGGAATACACATGATTTTTTTGTTTCCATTACTCCGAAAGTGAACTTCTGTTCTTTCATTGCTAACAGAAACACACTCCTGAAATACAGCCAGAAAATTACAGTGTCATGGTGCATAAAACTCAGGCAAAATTACTCTGAAATATTTTTACTGTGCCAATAATTATATCCACTATCAATTTCATCAAGTGATTCTACTGCTGAAGATTCTACTACTAACAAAAAACAGAAACAGAAGCAAGTATAGAACAAACCTGTTTGAAAATCAATTTGTTTAATGCTCTGAGTTATTTTAGAATACCAAAATGCCTCAAGAATATTCATACAAGCATTCCAATAAACATACTCAATGAAAGTTCATTAACAGTGTTATTATCTTTGTGGTTTGTATTTCAGAGCACAGTCTTACACCCTGCATACTTCAGAACCTGTAAGACTGTGTGTGCAGATGGAACAACTGGATATTTTAACCAGCCAGACAAATGGCTTTGTTAGGAACAAATAGGAAAAAAACTATTTTTTAATTAAACAGAAAAACATACTGTCAGAACTCATTTACAAGAGTTATTTTTCCATAAAGAACACACTGTGTGCCAATACTGCACAAAACCAATTCTTACAATCCTTGAAGTTAACCATTCAACTGAGGAAATTCAAATAATTTTTTTACTAGCAAATTTGGTTTCTCAAAGCAACGGTGGCCAGAACAAACAAAGATGGACTACAATTTCTCCAGTTATAATAACCCAATAAGCCATATCCACTTCCATGATCATAAAAGTGAAGTGCCAGCATTTATATATTTTTATATATATATATATATGTAACTCTGCAAAATGTCTCCTTTTATTTTAATAGCTTAGAAAAAGATCTTGGCTGAAAGACATTTGCCATGTTCATCTGGAAAGGATCAAAGCGCATGTAATTAGGAGTATCTATATATTCTTAACTAAATATGATGCTGAACACAGTGTAGAATTGAAAGCTCTATTTCTAATGCAAGATAATTAGGAAATCTTTTTCAAGAGAGCAAGAATAATGTAACAGCTTTTTTTTCTCTCACCCACTCCTAGAACATTGCAGTCCAATTGACTGGGATTTTTTTTACTCTAGAAAGGTCCTCGACTTGTATTTTTAGATTGTATCCTCAGAGTGCTTCTCTACAGTGTCCTTACATAACCAACTAGTGGTTGAGCTCGTAAAGTAACCTGATTAATATACTTGCTATGATTATTTAGTGTAAAGTTTCCTGAAACCTTGTGATACTGCCAGGGAAAAATCACACTTGTATCAAGTAATTTCAGAGTACCATATTTTGTATCATCATATACAGGCTTCTATTTCAATTCCGGTATTTGTCAGAGAAGTACCACACCAACAACCACACATTTTAAAATTCCAGTTCAACAACAACTGAAAAAACAGTTTGTATCACTGACATTGTAGCATAAACATATTCTGCTCAGTCGTATGTCTTCCATTTTCCTTTTATTTGAACAAAGCAAAAAAAGTAGAAAAAAACTATCTTTTAAAATTACACAGCTCAACTGGCAACGTAAAACAGTTGGGGGGAAAAAAGAGAAGTCTTTATCAAAATAGAAGGGGTTTATAGCAACAAGTAAATTCTTACAGAAATACTAAGATAAAATCAGTTTCTGTATATAAAACAACTTCCGTGGAATTGAGTTTCACTACTGAGATAAATTCATTTTCTAAAATCATTCCCAAAGTGTTGATCATTACAGGAACAGGATTGGGTTTAGAGAAAGCTGTTTCAAATGAATTCCCAGCACTCACTTTTTTCTCCACAAGCTGTTTTGGCTCAGTGTTTTAATGTTATTTTAATTTTCTTAGATATCTTTTTAAAAATAAGTTTCAAAAACATTTCTATTTATACACAAACAATTAGAAAGTAGATTTTTGCTATGAGCCCCCTCCAATCCCTTAATCTCCCTTTTCCATAAAACAACTTTTCAATAAAGGGAAGAAATAGAAATACAATTCAGGATAAACTTATATTACATTTTCACATTACCTTGAGTCATACACCTACTTTTCTCTTGAAGGTCCAGGAAGAAAAATGGAAAGGAAAAAATTTGGACATTTACATAATAGAAGAAAAATCTTTGCTGAGTTTAGGTTGGTTTGCAAAATTTATTTCTGGTGAACTGACACATTATTACTGAAAACCCAAAGATTAAGTAAGTACACCTTGTTCAGAATAATTATTCATTTGTAGTAACACAAAAAAGTTGCAAAGAAAAAAATTACTAACTCCAGAGAACAGCAGTCCTATGACTACCAGTTGAAACAACCTTGCAGAAGCTAGATTATTCAATGTCATATAAATATAATAATGACATACCTTTTTATCATATACGTCTTGCCAGTTTACTCCAGCAAAGAAACTATGACGCATGATTTCTTTTGCATCATCTGGGCCTCCACCAAGTCTAAAGAGTGTGAGGGAAAAAACCACATATTAAACAAGCATTATTTTTATAGTGAGATCAAGTTACTGTTATGGTTAGAAAAATGACCATTTCTTTTTGACTATCTGGGAACAATTTTCACCCATTTAATATGTAATTTCCACCTGTTTAATATGAATTCCAATGATCTCTAGAGAAAATGTGATAGCAGAATTATCCATGCCATGGTCTATTCTATTTGATTATTCCAACTACAGTGTTTGTTACTGCCCACGATGAGCTCTTTTAGTAATTCATTAATTTTAAAAACATACTTAAGTTTAGTTTGCTTGAAACACCAACTAACATTCTGGCTAACTATTAAAAACCCAAACCAACCCAATAACGCTGAAATAAAATTTTGCCAAGGAGGTGCCAGCCACTGAATCAGTAATGACTCGCACATCATTTTTGTACAGTGTTCGCTGCTGTTGCATCTGGGTGCTGTAACAATTAACCAATTACCATAAAATAGTCTCAATCTGAGTCAATTAGTATAAATTAATAAATTGTAGGCCTGCTGAGAAGGTTATTTAAAGGCCATTGTAAATAACCACACTATTCACTGTGGCCTGTAGCTTGCCAAAGCCAGACTCTGTCTGTTAAATCATCCTAGGAAGTTAATTTCACCTACTTTGGGTGAACTTGCCCAAGGCGATTTGAGCTACAGAAGTGGCCACTGCTGCCAAAAGAGGAGGGTCCCACCCCTGTCCATACCTCTCCTCTCTCACTTGCATCTATAGCATCAATCTCACTTGATGACTCTGAGCAGAGTCAGCTCACTAACCTGGAAGAAAAGTAACCCCACAATGAGAAGAGAGAGAGGAGACAAGAGAGGAGAGAGAGAAGAGAGAGAGAAGAGAGAGAGAAGAGAGAGAGAAGAGAGAGAGAAGAGAGAGAGAAGAGAGAGAGAAGAGAGAGAGAAGAGAGAGAGAAGAGAGAGAGAGAGAGAAGAGAGAGAGAAGAGAGAGAGAAGAGAGAGAGAAGAGAGAGAGGAGAGAGAGAGGAGAGAAGACAGAGAGAAGACAGAGAAGAGAGAGAGAAGACAGAGAGAAGAGAGAGAGAAGACAGAGAGAAGAGAGAGAGAAGAGAGAGAGAAGAGGAGAACTGGCCATTTTTTGTTGCATTAGCAAGTCCAGTTTGACTAAATGAGTTTAGTGAGTTCCTTGAGCTGCTACTGTGGGTGAAGAAAGAACCATACATCCAATCATAGGACCATCTGCCCTTTTCAGCAGCAGAAGTCAACTTTCAGGACTTCTCAGCTCTCATCTAACTTCTCCCTGAGGTTGGCTATCCCACTGCCCTAACAGAAGGAAGCTGCAGCAGAGAAAAAAAGCTAATCTTAACTGAACAAGCAGACCATACGTGTTAAATATTGACAAGAAGACTGACACATACAATTTGTGTTTCATTAAAAGGAACTGCTAAAGATATAAAGACAAATTTGTGTTTCATTAAAAGGAACTGCTAAAGATATAAAGACAAATTTTAAAAGAACCATTTAAGTAAGATAAATTCCTCTCTAAAGCATTTATTGTAAGTAGGAATAATTTCCACAACCAAGAAAAAACATCTTTATTGGTATTACCCTGCTGCCAAAATACTAAAATATTCTGGACTACTATGTCATTCTTGTAATAACTGAGTGTAAAGTTATTCTAATTTCCAAGCTGTATTCCTCCTTGTTTCTCAACTACTTATTGTAAAATTCTCTACATCTTGGCAAAGCATGGCATTTAGCCTGCAGTCTCCAGACTTCTCTCAATATCTTCCTTTCTAGTTGCTCACAAAAAAAGCTGAATTGATGTTACTCTGTGCTCCCACCCTATTTAGCATTAGCTAGCACAAGAACTTGAATATAAGTAAGCTTGTAAATGTAAGTCTGTAATAAACACTCCTGTCTGCAAAGATTAATCACAAGGAAGTATCTTTTCAATTCTAAAGGCAAATATATTTGATGGGTCAGATTGTTTGGAGTTTAAAATGCATTAGGAGCTGCTACAGAAACCCAGTTTTATTCTACTCTCCATGTATTTGGCTGGTTGGTCACAGTTTGTTTGTGCTGCATACAGCAAATTCAGTTAGAGCACTTGTGCTGTCCTGGCTGTAGCACTTGGCTGCATCCAGACAAATCCCTTGAAAAGGCATGAGAACCAGTCCTGCTTGGAGCACCTGCAGGCAATGCTCACTACTGAAGACTTCTTGAGAAGAACCAGAGGATGAAGGAGGACTAGAGAAGAGAGACAGACAATAAAGAAGAGAGACAGACAATAGAGAAGAGAGACAGACAATGTCTGCAGCCCGAAAACATGCCAAGAGACTCACAAGAATGACAGATATTGGGGGAAAAAAGGTACCTACAAACAAATCCCACTGATTACCAAGGCAGAGATTTCTTTTAGAACCACAGAGGACTGGACACTGCTGGTCCAGTGCTGGAGCCACTGGAAAATGGCTCTCCTAGGCAACAATCCCAGAGGGAAAAGCCCATCACAAAAGGGCACAGACAGCAGCTGGGTGATACTTGCTTTCAAACCACTCTATTTAAATTTCACTCAGAAATTGCATTGTTTAACGAGTTACAAGTTTACATGATCTAACATGTAATTTATGTATGTGCCCTAATATAGCTGTGGCTGTCTATACATGTCTCCTGCCATGATCGGGAAGAACAAGTGCTGTAGTCCCCATGAGACTACACAGTCAACTTAGGGTTAAGTCCTACTGGGAAAAACAAGTGAGAGCTTTTACTTTGTTCTGGTACACATTCTAAACCTAAAAAGACCCCTGTATTTGCCGTGCATGATTAAAAAAGTTTCTCCTGCATTTTGTAAATTATTGCTGCATTGAAAAAGTGTAAATCTGAGACTGTATGGCTGCATGTGGCCCTCTCTTGTGATTGACAGATCCTTCAGTCAGAAAGACCAGGCGCCACTGGCCTATTTTTACATTACCCAGTACAATTAGAGTATTTATTATGCCTGTATACCCAATTAATTTCACTTACCGCTTATTTGGATCCTTTATCAGTAGGCCTGATAATAATGATTTTGCATCTGCAGACAGGGTTCGAGGAAATTTTATGTCCTCCATTAGTATCAGTTCAAATAGTTTCTCATGATCTTGGTTGTAGAACGGTAATCTTCCACACATCATTTCATACATGACAACTCCTAATCCCCACCAGTCCACTGCACGACCATAGTCGTTATCTTCTAATACCTGAGATAGAAATCAAAAGCATCTGTAAGACATACACTATTTCATACACAATCATTTCAGTCTGTTTGATGCAACTCTATACGAATGGGTTTCTGAGACTTTATTTTCACAGTGTGCTACAAGGACTCCCAGAACCTAACTCAGTACTTGCAACTGCAGTACTGACTCACACACCTGAGCTCACTGAAATTCCAGGCATACCACAGACTGCACTGCTAAAAGCAAACCAAAAAATTGAGAATTACTTGCTCAAAATTGTCTTGACTGCCTTTTCACCTCTCCTGTGTCCTCTACCATCCCATTTACATCATACACAGCTTTAGAAAGAGACACTATCTACAGGCACTAATACCTCAGTTAGATGTGGTGAAGCACCTCTTTGCTCAGTCACTTGCTCTTTCTTACCCTACCTGTCCAAAGTCTTCACTTTAGTACCACCTTAATCTAACTGAGACAGGTTTAGTTTCTTTATGATCTTCGTTTCTATTAAAAGTCCTCAATGTTTTTCTCCTGACAGTTCCCTTGTATTCCATTAAATAGTCCTAACAGCTGAACTGTGTCAGTGCAAAAAAATACAACAATGTTTATACGATACCATGTTTACTATGATACTATGCTTATAAGACATAAGCATGGAAATGTGATAAAGTTGATATCATTTGTTAACATAATGCCTCCAATGTCATGCACCTAAAAACAGTCCTTCTGCCAGCAGCCCCAGAGAACTGGAGCAAGGAATCTAAGCAGTGTGTCTTAACCTTAATACACCTTCATATTAAACTGCAGAAATGGAGACAACATAAGAGCAGCATACACACAAAAAAACCCCATAAGCAATAAGGAAAATGAAGGTTACTGAATATATAATTCCAGATTCTGTGCATTTCTAGTAGATCGTGCCCGTTCATTCAAAAAAGATGAAACTGTTAGAAGTTAATAAACATTAAAACAGAAGGCACTATGACTGTATGTGTCAAGTTGCCAATATTTCCTACAGAAAGATCTATTAAAGAACCTTAAAACAAGAAATTAGACTTAAATAATAAACAGGTGGAAAGCTCAAAGAAATGCAACGAATACAGCAGAACTATATATATAAAGAAATTTATATAGAATTGTTACTGTATCACTGGAAGGCAGACTCTGAAAGGCAGCACCATGTGACTGATTTAAAAAGAACCCCAACCAACAACAAACTAATTCACAGAAAAGGAAATACTTTTTACAACACACAGACACATGCAATCACCATCACAAAGATCTCATCCAGATTCAAGCTGTAAGCATACAGGAACAGCCCTTTAGATACAAGGTAGTGAAAATCTGGTGATATGTAAAGCCTTCAGTTTTGGGGTAAGAACTGAATCAAGTCCCTCAAAACCCCTTTGAGACCCCTCCTAAGAGGAGGGAGTGGACTCCTACTGGATGGAAGTCCTAAAATGCAACATGTAGCAGAGAGAGAGGAGTTGAAAAGCTCAAGACGTCCTGGAAGCTGGACCGAGACGGCCAGACAGAATGCAGGGGAAGTAGCCTTGTTCCACCCCCCCCCGTCCCTGCTGCCAGGTTGGCAGTTTTGAGACAGAGCAAAGGAACTCTGATAGAACACTTAGGGCAAGGACTGAACTGAAAGCTGCCCTAAACGTTCTGACTCGAGGGAACTCAGCCCCTCAAGGAAGGGGACCTTCATGGGGGTCTTACACCCCATGATATGACAAGCTTCTGTCCTGGTTATCGCAGTCCATGGGAGAGAGACCTTTGCTTGGAGACGAAGGGCTGCGAGGGGTGAGAGAAGACCCCCTTGTGTGTAATGGGAAGAGATCCAGCTACAACTTCAGCTACAACTGCTGCATGGAAGATGAGAGACATTGCTGCCCTGAACATGGAAAAGATCTTTCCTTCTTCCCTTCTGGACTTTTATGGGAGGGAGAAGAGATTTGATCCAATGTAAATACTGCTTTATCATAGGAGAGAGTTAAGATTGTGTATATAATGTATTATAATATTTATTTGTGTAGTGATTGTAATATAATTCCTTTCCCCCCATATTGACTCTTGTGTTGCGTCTGGAAAACCCATCTCACACTGGGGTGAGATGTGGGGGGCGGCTTGGACTCGGAAATTGGATTTTGGTGGTTTCAAACCACCACAAATGAATACAGCAACATCTAAAAGATCAGAAATAACTTTTATCCATGAGTACATTATCTTGTGATTGCCTAAAATGTGTAATAATTTCCTCTGAAGCAAGGGCAGACACATTCCTCACCTACCTGGGGACACTAAGCGGCCATGGCCACACACAGGACACACGCACTACCCTAGCCAGCCCTAATGAGGGGTGTTGAGATCATTTATTTGCCTCTCTTTTTTCTCCTACAGTAAATCCAAGCCTGCTCTGAAGTATCTGATGTATGCTATTAGCAGAAACAACGTGCAGTCTGATCCAGTATGGCAATTTTGGAAATCCCACAGTAATTAATGCATTCATACTCCTAGTTTTCACTGTCCTTAAGGATTAGTAGCAGAAACACAATGAAAAGAAGTATATTAAAAATCTCTCTTGTGTATATAAGATTAAAAAAAATCATAAATATTAACACATTAACACATACTATTTACAACTGTGCCAAAACAAACAGACTCGTTACATCATTGATATTTCCAAATAGAGGATGAAATTTTGGAAAGTGTAAAATTCAACAAATTATCTGAATAAGTACATATGACAAAACTAACTAAAATAACTCCCACATTTTAAAATTAATTAAATGTTTTATGAGTTTGAGCATATTGCAAGCTATTTGCTGAAAAACTGTATATAAAATCTGTGACGCTTGTCTTTAAATCACTGTTTTTTCTACCACAGAATAAAAGCATTATGTATTTTTCTACTATATCTATTAGCACTGTTACTATTTCTCTTATCTGTAAAGTTAGCTACTCTTTTCTTTTGAAGCTAGCGAAATATGTAAAATTATGAGATAGTGGTAGATTCTTTTTACAAGTTGAGGTGTGGTTTGCATTTGTGATTTATAAAAGAAGGCAACAGGAAAATAAAACATATTCTCTGAACAAGGCAAGTCACATGGACAATAGCTAAAGAAAATTGTATTTGTGCCTTTACGTAATTTATGCAGGACTTTACCTAATAATAATAAAAAGTATGAACAACCTTTTGCTGCATTCCCACAACAGCAACAAAACAGTGGTACAAAGGAAGTGCCAAATGTGATTTTTAACCTCTTTTTACATAAAATCATAAAAAAGCATAAAAGCTGGATTAACTGCCTCCCAAACCCGCATATCACCAGCCGGGTTCTCATCCCCAGCTGGCAAAACTGGCAACTCTTTATTTTTGTTTAAATACCTGGTTTACAGCCAGCCAGACAAGCAAGAGCATCAAAAGGGTTTTATTTAGGCAAAAGGAAAACAGCCTGAAAACAGTGTAAATAAAGCAAAATGTATCTCAAGTTATTTTAATATAACTGTAATAAAATTGTGCATAATGCATTCACAGTGAAGATGCACTATTATTTCCTTTAAGTCATTTCTAGTCCTCATGGTGTTAAGAAACTCCAGGATTTGTAGGTTGTGACCAGTCAATGGAAGTGAAGTGCTGGAGTCCAGCAGCTCCTACAACCAAATCTATGCAATTAGGGCAGGCATGAGAACATGTCTATACACACTACCCTAGCATTACAGAATCCTTTCCAAACAGTTCTTGGATTTGAGGAATTTGTTTTTAATTACACTGAACATAGGTCAAGAAAGCCTCAATTTGGCACTAAAATGAACATGACACACAGTAGCAAGATTTGTACCTAGGAAGAGTTCAATCTTTTGCCTACCGTGAATTATCTATTTTTAGAAACACCTCTTTTGGTTGTGAGGACTAACATTGCTGTCCTCTCCAGTATTTGTGGGATGTTCTTGTATATATGGGGCACTAGCCTAAGCACTCACCCAGACACAGACAGTGTGGAAAGTCTGATCTCTTGGACATTGTGTGCTGCCCTTAATAGCTGCCTCCATCAGCCGATTCTTGTTGCTTGCCGTTAAGGACCCCCAAGTCTGTCTTTAACAACCCAGTCCCATCAAGGTCACAGCAGGAAAGGCAGCAGGCCCACCAAAACCACCATAGAGGGCACAAGCTCAACCACTCTGGTATCTGTTGTAAAGTAATGCACTAATATTTTCTAGGAGTACAACACAGAAGGATCACACAGAACTCACGAGCTCAGAAAGAGCACCTTACACTGAGCACATACTCAGGTTCATTTTCATAAAGTAAAGATGAAGTTACATGCTTTCTTTCACAAAATTTGTTTAAATAGTGAGATCATTCGGATATATGACTTCCCTTCCTTCATCTGCTTCACATACGTTGGGTGCCAGAATCCCAGGCCACCTGTCAAGACCTAGGTGAGGTTTCAGGAGATAAGAGCTCCAGCACGATGTGGATAGCACTGATAGTCACTCATCCCTCACATCATCACAGTACCCAAGTGACTTCCCAGCACTGAGTAAGGCAGAAGGTGGACTGACTGCAGTTCTGGATGATACCACAGATCATGGGAAATAAAACTCAGAAAATTACCATCACTTTTATAACTTAGGGGAATCTTACTCAATTTGTTTTCAGGGCTCTAGTTCCATAACTGGTTCTTTCAGAGGCAGTGCCTAATTCAGGGTCTTGTTTCTGTTCTCTCACCACAGTTTCCCTTACCTTGCCAAAATTAGGCAACACACTATATAAGAGAGTAGAAAAAATGGAGGAAAAAAACTTCGCATTGGACTATTTTTCACCTGAATCAAGTTCTCTGATCTAAGCCACCCAACTGCCATGTGAACAGTTCCAGTAGCACAAGTGAGAACACCAAGACAGGTAGCATCAGATATGGCATTGCTGCAGAAAGAAATGCTTGTCAAACTCTGCCCCAAAAATTACACCACAGAAATCACACTGACTCTGACAGGTATTCCTGCATGCACAGACAGCTGTAACAGCTGTGCTCACTTAATGGGAAGATTAAGGCCCTGCTTCCCTTCCCAACCAGCATTTCTCTAAAGCACACCAGCAGTGTAACAGGGTTTCAAAGTGGGCATACACTCATAGCTGCACCGAAACCACCACAGTTTTTACAGGCATTGTTGCTCCTCTAAAACTTAACACTTACACCTGCAGCACAAGGACACAGCCTAGGTTTATATGGATGCTTTTAGAAACAGCTGTACAGGTGCCACTGAAGTTTGTATTTTCCAGTCTTATATAAATATGTAAAAGATTAAGTAACATACACACTGCAGGTACTTTAGTGATTTTATGGATGTTTTAGCAGCACTGGACAACATTATAGTTTCAGCTAAGGGAGAGCTATTTATTTACCTTAAAATTTGCCTTCGTATTGTGGTTAAAAGGCAACTCAACTGTTCCTTAAATTTACTGAGATAGCAGGAATAGCCAAATGTAACAAGGGAAAACAAACCATTCTCTAGTGACTCCACTACCTCTGCACACCTTGGGGTTTCTGGAGAGTATTGCTGGCAATGACCAATATATACACAATGGGACAGTGCTTTGTTCATAGAGCAAAGACTGTAAAGCCCTACATACAAAATAAAAAAATTCAGTTCACAGACATAAGTTTTCCTTTATGATGACTAAGACAACACAGACACACTGCAGGGCTGCTAAGATCATGGTAATTCAATTGTGGTTTTCCCTCACACAGAATAATTCACTCTGCTGGCAAGTAATTACAGATTAGTAAAGAAAAATACTCTTGTACTTACATTTATTGACCAAAAAAAAAAAAAAAAGCAATCTTCTAATATTATAATACTATTCCCCACTGCTGAAAAGCCCACTGTCTCAGACTTGAATAAAAAGTTGTTAGTACCACTGGAAGTTTTCTCTTTCCCAGAAAATAAAATCCACCGAAAAGACTTCCTCCTCTACTTTAACAGTCGTTACAGATTTTAATCTTTAGGTTTATTAGTTAATACATCTCCAGGTATCCTTTGCTTTACACATGTCACTCCTTTAAAAGCCTAATGTACAGTCCAGAGAATTTGGTGTCCATTTAATTTTATGGTGAAAACCAGTGAAAAGATATCTTTTATTCTCTTTATTACTTCAGTAGCTAGAGCTGGAGGCAACAGCTTGAGATACATCTGCAAACTCCTGTTTACAAGGGCTTGGGGCAGAGACTTAGGAAGCAGACAACTCAGTGCCAAAGGGAAGGTGATACCTGCACAGGCAATGCTTTTACAAGTTTCTGAGAAAAGAAATTTTTTAAGGAGGCCAGCCAGCAGTATAACAGGTGAAGTCTGTGAGCATCTTAATCACATACTTCCCCTCACCTTCAGTGGAACTAGGATTCTCCAATACTTCACTAATCACAGAACACTGAATATAAGGTGTGACTACCTCAGACACAAACTGAGCTGAATCCAGAAAGTCCCTTAATCCTGTCTTTACCGCATTTTCTTGAAAGACAACATCCCTGATGAGCATCCTCTGGAAGACTTTTGGTTGCACAGCAGAAATTCACACAATCAAGATCTGTATTTCCCACAGACCTTTAAATGGTAGGTAGCTGCTGTAACTTCTGGACTCTGCAAACACAGACAGATTTAGCAGTAACCTTGAGCATGAAAGGCTCAATGTAAAAAAATTCATTGTCAATCCTCTACGAAGGGTTGTCAGCATTGGGTTTTACCTTTAAGGGAACAATAACGAAATATTCGACTCACACTTTGTGCTGGATAACCAAGGCAACTTAATGGAAAAGCAATTACATTTTTGACATAGTTATGGTTTCCCTTAATCTATGAGACACAGACCTTCAAATAGGACATTACAAGTAGCTTGTTGCTCAATCAATAATTTTGACAGAACAGATGGGAAAATATTTAAACATCTAAACAAACTGTCTGCACACCTATGTTGTGAAAGAAAACTGAGAACTTGGATACACCAATGTACTGTTAATTTAAGGGGAAAAAAACCCTGTTTTCAATTAACCTTACAGTTCAGGTGGAGTGTATGTTCCCTAAGCATTCCTGGTAACCTTTCACACATTTTTATTGCTACAGTTGCTGGTCTGTTAACAAATATTCACCCACGTATTATTCAACAAAAGTTAAAAAGTGTGTTTCCTAGAACTTTCTATCAAATGTGGTAACAACTACAACAATGAGAAAGTTTATTATCTAACACTAGTGAACAAAGAGATACAGACTTTAACCCAGATGTGTGAAAATCCATCCTACAGAAGGGTATGTTTGTCAAGTATTATACAATTTAATTACTATAACCATATCTTGGTATGAAGAGTGGAAGTGTTGCTGCGTCAATAGTAAAAAAACCCACTTGAATGAATACTCATTGGTTTTATCATACACAGCTGAAAAGACAAAACATCAAGGTTATAGACACCCCAGGAAATGGGCACCTGAGATTTTCTACTGCTCTAATTTTTTGCAGATAGTTTTGCTCCATTTTCTATATAGTTTGCAATACTGTTTTACTTCTGGTCCTAATGTAAACTATCTTCCCAATACATTTTTGTACTTGAGATTTTGCCCATCTTACCTAGTTTTTTGTTATGTAACCTTAACAAAATAAATAGCCAACTAATTTTTTTTAATTTGTTGGAACACGTGCTGCATCAGAAATGGTATATTCTGATATAAACGTGAATTAAACAAAACCTCCTAGGGTAAAGAGTGTGCAATACTAATTAATGCATTTAACCTCCTATAAGAGATAGACTTCAGTAGTATTCAAAATCTAGGAAAAAAAAAAGGTAGTTAAGCTGTTGCACATGAGAAAAAGTATTCTATCAAAGAGCTGGCCCTGGCAAAAAATAAATGATAAAAAAAAAGCCAAGAAAACAACCGCATCATGTTAAAAGACCCTTGAAAAGACACCTTTTATAGAAGGCAGCAAATAAAAGCAAAATATTATTTCAGTCTACAGAAAGATAGCACGTGTCTCTCATAATCCTCTACCCACTCTACCATTAGAAGAAAAACTGCAGACTTGTTCCTATCTTTATTAATTATCACTGCAGTAGCAGTAGTCTCTAAAACATACACTGTCATAAGATGCAAGATGTGTAAGAAGTAATAAATAATGATAATACTGTGATATTTTTTTCTGGTTGCTCATTCTTCCTGAAATTATTTTGAATATTTACTGATGTTAAACAGCATTTGTTCAGCTTTTGTTTATGCTTCATTACTCTCAGAAAAACTAAAGGCTTTTGCTGAGATGGAAATAATGTTTGTATTGATTAAATGAAAATTAATGAAAAAGGCTTCAAGCATGTCATTGAGACAGTCTTTCTAAGAATTGTCACACTTATTTGTTTTACAAAAAATGTGCATTTTATCAGAAAATAGCTCTGTGTTTTAAAGTTCTGGTTTGAGTACAAAAGTTTATTTATGGGCAGTGTCAAGATAATATCTTTTCTAGTCTTTTGTTTAGTACTTTTGCATATTTGTTACATCTCTCCCTTTGAGAAGTCTGATACTGCATGTGGACAATTGGTTTTTGTGTCTGATGAGATTAACCAGATAGCATGAAAATTCAAATTCTTTTTACATTATTGGTTATCTGGCTTCAGGAGGAAGTCTAACTCTTCTGCTAATCTATCTGTTGTTGCAGCAACTCTGCTGTATGTGTAACTGAGCAATGCTTTCCGATTCTTATCTAAATGCTCCCCATCTTTTGACCTTGATACTGGTTATTGCCAATAAATGATGTTCTGCTCTGGATACCCTGCCTTGTCCACATTTCATCACGTTCATCTCAGGGGCCCACTGGCAACACCAAGCTGACAAAAATGCACACATTCAAATCACTAGTAAAAAAATAATTTTTTACTTGTAATTCTAGTGTAAAGAGAAAATTCCATATTGTGAATCTCCCATAAATCAAAAGAGAAAATATTTTCAGGCATAGATGCTATTCTTCCTCACCCCCCTCCACTGGTCCTCACCCAGAAATAAAATGTAGCCAAATATACAGCAGACAGTTGTTCAAGAGCATGTGCCAGCACTAAACCACATTTCCACAGGTAAAATAAATTCTATTGTACCTCTGCTAAGAATCAGATTATGCATGAAGCGTCTAGGTAAACACAAAGTAAACTTCAACTATCCTTTTGAAGCCAAAAGAAAATCAGTTAAGTAAAATACAACAGTATAACTACACTGTTCAGGTACTGAGCAACTACTAACTATACATCCAGGAAAATGAGTCCAGGTTATAAGAAATTTTGGCTTTTTGGTTTTAAGTAAAAGTCAACAACCAAAAACAAAGCATTCTGCCTCACCAGGAAACATACTATAGCTTAAGACAAACACTTCTCAAATACAAAACAAAAAAATAATTATGGCATCAGCGTTGGTAGAAGACTTGGCAATCAATATTTACCAGAATAGATACTTTTTATTTTATGGAGAAAAATACATTTCATCATTGAAGTTTTTTTAAAAGAATTTTTAATTTTTTTATATAACTTGATAGACATGAATGTTAAGACTTCATTATACTAAGGAAAATGAATAAGCAAATGTCCAACTCTCATAGTAGGGTAGGTACTTGGATGTGATGGTTCACACAAAAGACATTTTCTTTTGGTGATTATACCTTCTCTACTTGCTTAGCTTACATTTGCATATACGACTAAGAGGTAATGTTGCCTGTTAGAGTAGCTCGTGTCATGCAGATATCCTCATTACACACATAATTTATGTACCATTACAATAAGAGGGTTAAAATCTTTTTGTGACATCAGAAGAAAAATATTATCACAACTGCAACACTACCAATGTATTACTATAAAGAATGACCCTTTTGACACCATTCTTTGAGTATGGAACACAACTGAGTCGAATGCATCATTTTAAAAGAAAGAAAAAATAGTTTACCACCTCTCTGGCTGATAAAAACTACCCTTGGACAAAACAACACTGTATAACATACTTTCCTAAATATATATTGAACACTCATAGGTCCCATTTCTTTTAAAGATTTTGTGGGTTTGTTTGGTTTTGGGGGCTTTTTTGGAGGGCTGGGGGGTGCACTTCATTTTGTTCATTCTAACTTGGCGATCAAAGAATTTTTATTTTTACACTATTACAGAAGTGCATTTTTCTAGGTTTCCAAAACCACCTTATTCAACCTTCCCCATCTGTCACCATCTGCTTCTTTTTAGCATGTACTTTTTGTGTGATCACATAAGCATGTGAAAAATAACTAACATTGAGATGATTGTCTGCTGGTACATTTGAGGACTGGGCATAATAAAAGTGAACTGCCAAAACGTACTTAACACTTCTAATTTTGTTGGGTCTTGCATGTAAGCTACATTTGATTTTCAAACTGTTTTACAGTTGGAAAGTTGATCAGGTACTCTAACTCAACAGTAAAACTGAGACTACATAATTAGCTCAGCACTAAAAAGATTATATTCAAAGGGAGGAACAAAACCCAGAAATATATCCACACGACTTCACACATCCATCTTGACTGAGTCTGTCTGCACTATATTGCCTGAGGCACAGGATAAGATGCTACAAGAAGCCTACTTCTGGACAGTCACTGCCTGTGTCTTCTTTCCAAGTTACCACAGGGCAAGGAATAAAGGACTCTCATATTTACAAGCACGTAAGAAATCTCACAGAAATCCTTGGAGAAGCAAAGACACTAAGTCGACAGTAGAAATAGAATGGAAAGACAATGCAATTCCTTAACAATGCAGCAGATATTGCTTCTAGTTCTAGGTGAAAAATAATTGGAAAATACCATCAAGGCACAAAACCTGAATGATGGAGGTATCTGTTTCCAGGACTCTATCATGCACAACATAGCATTTCTGCTTGTAAATGCACTTCTTAGTACAGTTTTAACATGAAAAGAACAAACAAGAGTAAAGCTATAGAACCAAACTTATCTCCAACCCTTCAAAAATACATTAGCCTCACTTTAAGAGAATTTCATACACAAAATTCTTCTTATCTTTTTGGAGCACCGCCACTACAGGCCTCTCAGGTCTTTAGCAAAACCGCTATGAACCAGAATACCAGTATGTTTTTATCAGTGTAGACAATTTGTTTGAGTGTCTCCTTATCCTTTTTCTAAAAAAGGAATTAACAGAAGTGCATAAAATAAAAAGAACCACAATTACAACAGGAACTATCCCCTCCCCTAAATAAACCCTAACAATCAATATTCCTTAGTGCTCACCAGAGGTAAAGAAACATGAGTGAGAACTTGCACTCTAGAGCATGATGGAAGAATGAGACTAACATGAAGTTTCTTCTCCACTGTCTTTTTTATAGCAATTTCCCAACTCTCAGAAGTTCACACTGGTCCTAAAACCTTGTGAATGCATATGCCATGTAGCAGCATCTTAACAGCAGCTTTCCCTTAATTTGTGGCATTTCCCACAAATTCTCTTTTTCATCCAGTAGTTCTGAAGGTGGAAAATAATGACTATTATTTATACAAAAGTTGCATAGAATTTTAAAAAGTACATTAAATTTAAAGAGAAAGGAGATTAAAAGGAAACTGCACAAGCCACAACAAAAATTATTCTGTCCTTCGGTTCCTCTATATTCCTACACAAACAAGTCTTCAGCAAGCTTCTCTTCATTTTTAAGTTGCTCATCAATTTCTCCTGCCATTCGTGTCTCTTTGCAACACATTCCATTAGTTTTTCCTAATAGAAAATTAACAAAATAACATAGTTGTCTTTAGTCCAAACTCTCTTTCCTGCCTAAAATCACATTTTTCCCCATAAGAAAAAACTTAGTTTCAGTTCATATCAGATGAGCTATGTGGTAGATCATTATATTCGCAGTCCAAAAAATTACCAGACTGGCAAATATCCTGACCCAATCCAAGCAAGCATTACAAGAATTAAATAAATGTACAGCTGCAACAGTGACAAAATGGTTTTTCTGAGTCTATCTCAACTTTTTATGATCTGTATATACCACTACATTCTTAGAAAATTCAACTTAATTCCTGTAAACACAGGAAAAATGTGCTTTTTTCTTGCTATAATCACACCTGCAGTACAGGGTAGCCTGCTTCCCCTTGCTGAAACTCACTGAACTTTGATGACCAGGTTCCAGATTATGTCAAAACCATATCCTTCCCAAAAAGAAAAGCTGTAAGTAAGAAATTACATGAAATGTGAGGAGAGACAGCAGTTCCTTCTTGATAAAAGAGTTCTATCTTTCACTTCTCTGAGACAAAAGTCAGGGCAATAACTGATTACACATGATCTCTCTCAGGCCCATTTTTAAAAGAAAGATCACCAAAAAAATACCGGCCAAACAAGCATTGTGGAATTGATCGTTCTATTTCATTCATCTTCACTGGTCCTACTTTAAAATACGTTATGACATAAACATCTTCTATGCCTATGGATAAAGGCTATGAATCTTATCTATCACATACCTTTAAGTGATAGTAACTGCATAAGCTATATTGAAATATTTGCCTTTATTTTTTTTTAATGAGAGGCAACTGTTCTTATAGGAATATATCCATCTAATCTGTACAAATGTACAATCTTGTACATATTCATCTACGAAATCTGTACTTTTTATGCTAATAAAACATAACTATGTCCTACCCTTTTCCCTTTATTAGAACACACCTACATATCACTGATCATCTACATCTTTGAAGAGTTATTTGAACGGCATCCATGAAGTCCCTTACAGACTTGTTCATCATCAAAACGATTTCTCTCCTGTTACTAAATAGATTAAAAGCTTCAAAAGTAATTTCTGGTATTTAAAACTTGTCTCTCCTGTGACATCAGAATTTAGTACCACATTGACTGCTTTCCTATAACGACGATTGTGCACCTAAGTCCTAAGAAATTGAACTTAAATGCAGAGATCCAGAAACTATAATCTAATTTAAAAAAACACCCTTATAAATTTTCAGAATCAAAAGAACTTTTATTTGTCTGCCCAAGTAGCGTAATTTCCTGAATGTTCTATTAAAGAAAGTCTGTATCTTTATTAGCAGATCTTTGATCTTCGATGGTGTCTGTCGTGGGTTTACTAGTTCCCCCCCACCTGGAGCTGAAGATGGTTAGTTCCAGGGTGGACTTCCTGATGCAGACCAAGGAGGAGAACCAATGGAAAGTTTTAGTAACGCCTCTGCGAATGACATATTTAAGAAAGGCGGAAGAGAAGGTTGCTGCACAGAAGAAATTCCAGCCAGAGAAGAGCTGCCTGGGGGCTCTTTGGGCGGCCTCGCCGCCTCCCCCCACCACGCAGGGGAGGGGCGATGGCAGGCTGGCCGGGCCTCCAACTCAGTCGGGACGGGCCGAAGGGCCCTGTTGCGGTGCAGCTGCACCCAGGATGGAACAAGTGGATGCATGAAATGAAGGAGGATTACTATCCTGCTGTGGGAGGCCTAAGAGGGAGTGAAGTCTTTCGGAAAATTTCTAACTCTGAGAGAAAGAGAGAGAGAGAGAAGTCACATTGGAGCAGTTTATTCTGGGTAGGACTATGTAGCCCTGTGGGGAATCCACGCTGGTATAATACCCTCTGTCAGAGACTATATTCCATGAAAAACCATCGGAGTATAGAGACTGAGCTGCACCCGAGAACCTGTGGCCCGGGGGAGGGGTGGACCCAAGTTGGAGGGATCCCCCAAGAACTTATTCCCGTGGGAGGGACCCCACAGAGCAGGGGAAGGACTCAGAGCTTTGGCTCCCCTGTAATCTGTGGTGAAGATCATGGTGAGACAGGTTGTCCCCCTGCAGCCCGTGAAGGACCATTGGGGTGCAGAGACCCCCCTGCACCCCACAGAAGAGAGACCTTCAAGTGCGACAGATTTGGAAGAGCTGTCGCCCTGGAGATAATGGAAGAAGGACTCTCAAGTGTGGTAGATTTGGAAGAGCTATCACCCTGAGAGTAAAGAAGGGACTTCTCCTCCTGCACTGATGCAGGGGAACGAGGGGTGGTTAGAAAGTGTGTTTAACACTGTTTATTTTATTACTTTTTAGTTTTTATCCTGTTAGCAATAAATTTTAATATTATCCTCACATCAAGTCTGTCTTGCCTGTGTGACCCCTCCCAACTTTTAGCAATTTTGTAGGGGTTTGAAATCCGGCCAGAGTAAATCCATGACAAATGGTCAACTGAAAACTATCAAAATTCAAACTGCTTTTAAATGTCTCACAGGTATATTACAAGGTATATTTACAAGTACTTTCTCAGTTTTTTCCTTTCTTTATTGAGCAAGTGATACTGTCCTGTCTTTGTCACTGCAAAACTGCAAAAGAAACATGTTTTCTGAAAAAAAGTCAAGAATACATCTCTGTTTCCTAAATGGGATCACAACTCATCTTTTTCTCATTGGATCTATCAATATTTTGTGACACTACAACGATCTTTAATTTTGACAGCTTACTTTGAAGAGTAACAACAGAAACAGACTCCTAAGAAATAGTCTCTTCTTCCCGAAAAACTACTAAGAAGTGAGAAATTACAACATATTTTATACCTTTCAAACAGGGAATACCACAGATTCTTACAGCAGAGGGAAGTATTAAGTATTACCATTACATTTACACACATACACAAAAATGAGGTTTGCATTAGTTCTACTGCAGATGAAAGAGGAATTTCACTATCTATCAGACAGCCAAATTATTCTCAAAAGACTATATGATTTCACAAATAAAAAGTTACTTACTCATTCTTCAATAAGTGTGATAAAAGGTAGATCTGTATGGCAATAAATGTAAGCCCTGCTATTTGACAGTAGCAACTATTTTCTTCTTAGAGGATGTGTTCATACCCTACCATCTTTTATGCTTGACACATAACAATGTAAGATAAACACAGACAATGCTATTTTAGTTTTCTTCAAACTGTAGAACACTGGCGTTGGATAACAGGGAAGGACTAGGAGAGAAGAATAGAAAAGGAATGTACCTATGGACTACATAGCCAGAAGCCCTGCACACCCCAAACAGCACAGTGCATGCTGAAGGCATACATAAACTTCCACATGAGTTCCACAAATGATAAATCAGTGACAGTCTAGAAAATAATTCTATTGCCATAGACAAAAACTGACTCTAACCTGGCAAGTTCATTAGTTTTTTTCTATGCCCTGCCATCCATTTGGTCTGTGCACGGGCAGGGGCATTTTTCTGGATCTGCCAATTATCTACACAGTCAGTGTCAGGTCCTATATGAAAGGTCAGGGCCCATCCATAAGAGATGAAAGAGCCTTCTCAACAGGGGGTTGAAAGAATTATTTTGATCTCCAAAACATAAGGTTTGTGAGGAAAACGCAGCAACAGGTATGTTAATTTCCTGATCAAGAGTAATTCTGAAATTGCCTTGGGAAATAATTCTCTATGGATTGACAAGGACACCTTCACCAGAGAGAATGTCATGCAAGAAGGAAATACACCTTACTCTGGCTTAGCTACTTCCCTGTTTTCCTGCTGGAAGCAACTGCAATCTAGTTTTTGCAAAAAGATGGAATATCAAGCAGGACTCTATGCCTCAAACAATGGTGCAAAAGGCATTTGGAGAACCAAGTATTGTTTGGTACCAAATTCACAAAACTGAATTAATACAAAAGAAAATGTTAAGTCAGTTCTCAACCTGGGTATAGATCCCTGCCAGTACAAGGTTCATGAACAGCTGCTTCCTGGGTGGTGGCAGCCGCCTCAGGCTACCCCTGTATGTTACATCAGCTAACAAGTACATGGGAAGCTGAACTAGCTGAACTAAAAGGCCTGCAGAAGAGATGCACACACCACAACTGACACAGGTGAAAGAAGAGGATGCAAGGGTGTTACTAAAAGGACAGATGCCAAATGGATTTCTACCCATAAATGGAGAATATCTTGCTTCTAAAGAAAGGCTAAAAGGTATCTACCTTTACACTTACCACAACCAGGCAAAACATAAGTATATGCTGCCATTTGTCTTGGGATAGACAAGCAGGAATTCACCATGGGAACTGGATTAAAGTCCAGTTGTTACATTTGCTTCTCATGATCTGAAGTTTGTCACAAGGTAGTAAATCTTTGCTATCTGGTAATCATTTCTCTGGCATGAACTGCAAAGAGAAGTGATCTTTGCACATTCATTCTCTGAAACACACACACACAAATAGATTGGAGGACCCAGTCTCTTGATGGTCCCTTTATCAGCCAGCTGCTCCATCTATAAAAATAGATACAACTGTCTCAAGTGAGCAACTATCCAGCCAATGCACTGGTACACACTATTGTAGTAGCAGAGAGTACAAAGGGAAAGTTTATTTTTAGCAAGGTTGTTCACATACTGCTAATTTCACTCTTTTACATAAGGATGTGTGGATAAAGATGTTGAGTCGTCTTATGCTGTATCAGTAACCTATCTAGGTTGCTTGCTCTAAACACTTTATCTCTGAGGTAAAAGGGAATGAGTTCTCTTGTTCCCAGGGTTAACAAAGAGCCAATTTCCTTCAAGACAGATTTTTACAAGGTGGGTCTCCAAAAATATTCATAATGGGAGGTGGAGGAGACAAGTGGGACTTCTAGAGGATAGAAAAGCAAACTGGATCGAGTAGCCTGTGGTAAGTGTCTAAAACCCAGAATCAAACTTGCCAAGCTTGATGAAAGAGAGCTAACGTTTTCAAAGGTGAGAGAAGGAGAAGCAGATGAAAGCAACTGAATGGGATATCTGCACTATTTGAGAATGTTTTCAAGACTGCTGACAAGAAGACAATGGAGGGGCTAAGAGCCAGCACACACAAGAAATGTGGCCACTGTAACCAAGCCAAACAGGCGGATCTGCAACTTCTTCTAAGTAGCCATAAAAGATTCAAAGCAGGCCAAAAATAGTTCTGGAATCCTGAAATGTAGATAACTGTTAAGTGTCTCTGCACTAAACACAAAGGAGAGGTCAGAAATTGCCAAACAGAATAGCAACAATCTGCAAGCAAGTCTCTCTCGGAGTCTAGGGGATGGAATTCTACTAAGGAGGTCAGGTATCAGCGAGTTTATCTTCACAGTTCATGTAGTTGGTGACTCACCAAACAGCTGAAATGAACACATTTAGCCAACCAAAATTATTTAGGTACTTCAAACCTGCAGTGTGAGAGAATGACTGTTCAGATTTCTCTTCACTGCTGAAAGAATTAAGGAAGACAGTACCAGATGGATAAGGAGAAAGTTGGTGGTTCCTGATATTTCCTTTACTGTTGGAGAAAAAGAATGTATCAAAAGATCTTGCTATGATCCAAAATGGTTTCATCAACTCCACATACCATATTGACTCATAACCAACTATCAGCAGTTTCAATTTCCTCCCTGAGTGTAAACTGGAAAAGATCTCAAACTTCAGAGATTTAGAAAGACTCTCAAACATGCAAACATCCTAAAATCCTCATTTCCAGACAGCACTATACAGAAGGTGATGTATATCAGTTTCTTTGACATCCCTTAATTGTAAGATTTAGAATAAAAATCAAAATGCAATCTAAATTGCTTGTTGAAACAGGCTCCAGGGTTTGTGGCTGCTACTCAGGATTCAGTTCTGCTGATAGTAAGAGAATAAAGAGCTACCCTGAATCAGTGCCTCCTCCCTTCAAACTAAGGTATGTTCCTCTTTTAAAGACAATAGGAAGTTTCTGGTGGTGCTGAGTTGCTGCAAAAGGTGGGAAATCCCTCAGAAAACCCTTCAAATCCTTCTTAAAACAAATGGTAGAACTGAAGGGCCTTTTTAAAGCCCTTTAGGTTGACTTGAAAGTATCTCAGTATCAGGTATGCACTATGTCAATTAGCAATCTTGAATGCTGACAAGAGTAAGAATAAGGGCTAATTCAACATTCACAGAATCCTTGGCATTAAGTAAAAAAAAATTAAGCTGTCTTTCATGTCAACACTGGAGTTGCATTTGGTAGCCCCTGGGGAGAGTCAGAGTTACATTTCCAAGCATCACAATCAGTACTGTTGACTGAAGGCAGACAGGACAAAAACCCAATCTTGATACTGCTTCCTTTGCTTTCTTTTAGTAGACATCAGTGGCAAAGCTGTCAGCACTAATAATAACAGAGCAGATCATTTGGATGGACTTGGGCTTCTACAACAGATTCTCAAGTGGCCAAACCAGAGCTGCAAAAGGTACCAAAACAATGCCCTCATGTCCATCTTTTTATCAATTCTGGAGAAGTGTGATGCTTGGCACTCCTGGTGCTAGCTAATCATAAAGATGAGGTGACATACCCTGTGATATCCCTTCAGCTTACATACTAGGAAACAGCTCAGTTTTGGTGTCCACCTCAACCACTTCTCAGGTTTATACACTGAACTGTTTTCAGCAGAAATATCTAAAATTTCAACTCCCTCTTCCTGCAACTAGGGAGTTCAGATAAAACCCAAACTCAGTACCTTCCTATTTTCCCTTGCCTCCACTGAGGCTATATAAATGCTGGCTATACAGCTCAGTTAGGCAGGATCATATGTTCCAAGTGACAGACAGATGGAAAATTATTTTTTAAGAAATCATCGAAAGATAAAAACTTTAACAGAGGAAGGCAAACATGAGAAGGAAAGCGCACATTAGAGGCCTTTTCAAACACTACAAAGCAAAGCATCAATATACATACAATCACCTCAAAGAACAGCAGCACATTCCATTCTGAATAACAACTGTATAGTATTAATCAGGCAACTGTCAGTCTAAAATTAAATGGAAAAGAAACATTTTGTACTGTATTATAAGAACATATTCTAAATCATACCTCGGGTGCCAGGTATTCTGGAGTACCACAGAATGTTTTCATAGTTGCTGCATCTGTGATTCCTTCTTTGCAAAGTCCAAAATCTGTAATTTTTATGTGTCCATCTTTATCCAACATTAGATTTTCTAACTGTGTATTGGGGAGAAAAATGTTCCCTTAGTATTTCTTAACAGGACAGATTGATGCATTACACCAATTTTGTAAAAAAGATAGAGTTATCTTTGCAACAGAATGTAATTTGGTTTTAATTAAAAAAAGTTACAGCATCTATTATATTACAGCATTTAACAGTGTTTACTGTCATACAGGTTAAATAATTAGTTAATACTTTAATATAGTTTACAATAGTAAATCTCAGGTCAATGAAAGCATGACCCTTTATTCTGAAGTTTTACAAATTTGGTGCATCTTCCATAGAACAAAAGGAAAAGAATTTTCTAAACATTCTGAAGATGCAATCAAGCAATTCAAGGTTGCAACCATGGCTGTCATTTGGTAAGAATTCATAGGTTTCCTTTGCTCTAACATGACCTTCACTTGTCAAGATACAGTTTACTTACTATACAGTCATGAAACAGCATATATCCATAAATCCTTAAAATACCTCCATCTTCCGCAACCTTTTCAATAACAGACAGAAGTAGGGATAAGGCAGCTACTGATAAAAACCAAAACTCTGAAGTAAATTCCTCTTTGTCTACTTGCAAAGGACACTTCTTAAGTGGTCAATATGTACCTCTGCATGCTTTGCACTGCTTTTTAAATACATGATTCTTGCTTTGAAATATGAAATGGCTAATATCACTTTCCAAAACATATTCTGAACAAATTTTCTCAACAAAAAACATTTTTTTTCAAATTATAAGGTACGTAGTGAAAATACCAATATAGAACAACCATAGCCCTGTCTTTCTAAGTCTGTATAAAGCCTGAAATATAATTCAAAGGTATAGATTTCCTGTTGAGTCTAAGTGTCATACAAAGAAAACTAAAGTAGATGACACCAGAAATAAAAGAGTAAAGATACCAAATTTCTCCTTCTTTATTACTTAGAATTTAAATAAAAATTCACCTATCATTCCTTGACCAGACAATTCCATATTTTTCCAAGATGCCACAGCATTTTCTCTTAGTATGACAGATTCTGCTACAAACAGGTAACGCAGTATTTTGTTTTCTGTCTGCCTCCCTGAGCAGAACTTGCCTATCACTGCCTCCTTCTCCTTGGTTCCTGTACAAAGGATTCCATGAATGAATTCCACTAGTGTGCATGTACAGTGGGAAAGCAAAATTTCCCGTACATGAAATTAAAGGCTTGACACAGAAATAAAACAGCCTTATCATGGAATTTAGAGATTTCTCCTACATAAGTTAGAAAATGTTCCTGCTGAAAACAGAAGTTATTTTCCATAGAACATGGGCATACAGTGACACAGAGTACCTGGATCAACAGAGTGCCAGGCAACAGAGGATAAACAACGGTATATGCAGGCAAATCTAAGACAAACCACATTCTATTAATATGATTTTTTCCCAAGATACAAAAGACAAAATAATTTTGAAATTAATGCTGAAATTCTTTTCCTACTGAAGTATTCTGAACTGTTTTAAATGTCTTCACATCACATAAAAACATACCTCTTTGCTGAGATAAACAGAATGCAGTCACATTGTCCCAATTCACCATTTCCCTCGTTTGAGGACATTGAGAATTGTATTTGAGATTTGTGTTGAAATCCAAGTTAAGTAATAGGGCAGGGGGTAGGGAGGATGAGGATCAGAAGTTTAAATCTTCTTCAGATGTTGTTATTACAGGATTCTGTTTCATTTTTTAATCATTAAAGTCAGGGAATGTACCCATCTAGAGATTACTGTATCAAACAACTTCCTCCAGCACACACAGAACTTAAAACTGAACACAGATTTTTTTTTTCCCATTAACTCTGAATAGTGCAACCTTATAATTACTTTGTGTTTGTCCCCATAGTCTCTGCAAAAACAAAAATTTGATTAGTTTTTTCCTTTCTTTTTTTACCTTGAGATCACGGTACACAATCTTCCCAGAATGCAGATAGTCCAGGGCAGAGACAATTTCTGCACCATAGAAGCGTGTGCGGTCCTCTGAGAACACCCGCTCTCTCGACAAATGGAAAAACAGCTGCAGGGTAAACAGCAGGGACAGGATTGTAATAATTACTGATTTAGTGGGGGAAATTAACACAAACATAAAACACCTCTCATCACCATATTGTGATGATAGATAGTGTACTCTCAGTGGACACTCAGCACTCTTAGACAGCAGCTGGCTTATCTTTTCCAGGTTTCCAAAGGGAGAAAGCGAGCTGTTAAATCAGCGTTTTAATCAATATACCAATCTTGTTTAAGGCATTCTGCTTGCTACTCATTTAACCTTCAGTTACCAGAGGGAAAAAAAATAGTATGCAACAGTGTCATTCTGTACTTCTCCCTCTACCACTTCCTTGAAATTTTGCTTTAAGCCACTGGAAGATACCACTAAAATATCTAGACTCTGGTTCCGCTTTATGTTTTTCAGTACTTTAGTAACCTTTCTTTGAACTGACAAAAGTCTAGCTCTTCAACAGACTTCGACTGAACAGGTGAACAGGCATTTTACAAAAACAGCACATTCATACTGCTAGCAATATCACAGTCACTAGAAAAAGGAAATAAACAACTGCTTAGAGCTTATAAAAATAAACCTATGTATTTAGTGTATTTCTTTGCTACAATGTAAATATTTCTTTGCAGGTTTTGTCTCTTCTTTAATACTTTATAAGTAACATCACTTCACAGACACTTCTTCAACTGAAGTCTTTCAGCGAAAAATCATTACATATTGCCAGTAATTTCAGCTGCAATGAAAAAGTGTGAGGTGAAGCTCTGTAAGGTTGTCAGCATCTTAATGGATAAAATATCACCCTCAGAACTTGGAACAACATCTAAAAAAGCACAATTGGCTATTTAATCCAAATGTTCTCCAAAATGGTGAGTTTCATTTACTGTGTTAAGAAAGTTTGGGTAAGTCCTCCAGCAAAGATTAGTGAGTATATTTCTGTATTCTGCTTAAAAATGGGCCATGTTACAACTTTTTTGGATTTACCACAAGAGCTAACAATCAACGAAACAAAAATACAGACAATGTTATCATTTATAAATTAGACATAGACAGTAAAATCCATAACAACAATGCAGCTTTTTTATTTTCACAGCTAAAAGGATAAAGTAGATTAGAATTCTAAAATGACAAGGTAGGTAAAAAAAAAAAATCCCAAAAGCTAACCAATCAAAAAAACAATTATGTGATTAATCCATCCTTACTACCACCTACTTTATGCCTGTAGGAAATACACACTCTATTCATGTGGCACAGAACAGCAGAGGAATTACTGCAACTATTTTCAGCAGGTAGACTTCTGGATGTGGTACTCGGGGATATGGTTTAACGGGTGGTTATGGTGGAGCTAGGTTGATGGTTGGACTAAATGGTCTTGCAGCTCTCTTCCAACCTTGATGATTCTGTGACTTTTCAAAATGTAACTAAAAAGTCACTGCTATGAACTAGAACTCAGCTTCTTTCCTGACAGCTGTAATTAAAATAAGTGTATCGCCTTATTCTTAAGCTAAACAAACCTTTCAGTAAACAAAGCCTTTTGGCAGCATATATCTGTATAAGCAGAGACTTCACAGAAAACAGAAACTGCACTATGATTTAAAGAAAGTATTTCATTTTTGTTCATTGTATCTGTATTCCCCTTTTAATTTCTTTTCCAATTGTCAAGGCATCCTGTATAAAAATGGCATACCTGCATGATGAGGAGGATCATTATTTTGCAGGTGTGCCTACTGCTCCTGTTGTTCATTTCCCTGTTTAAGCACCAATCCCTGATGGTGACATCAGCCCTCCCTGTAGTAACTTGCTCTCTGGACTGCACCTGCTTAACAGCCAATGCCAACACAAGACCCATCCAGACGAAGCAACTAAGTCTGACTTCATGATGTCCCTCACATATTACAAAACTGGGAAAACAACAAACAAATTTCCCAATTTTTGTGGTCTTTTTCACATATTTTTGCAATACTTAAATAAGAGATACCACTAAGTAGAATTTCATCCAAACAAAGAAAAATATAAAAATGTATGTAATTTATGCATTTATGTCTGGTTTGTGATCTCTTTCATAAATAATGGCCTAATGCCACTCATTTTTAAGAGTTTTATTTGTTTTGATGGATTAAAAGTAATTAAAAATAGAGGTCAACACAATCAAAAAATTTATAACTTCCTGTTAGTCCTACATTCATATCTATGCTAAAGGATCATTGCCATTTTCTCTATGAAATAGACTAATCCAGTAGTTGACCAGCAGTCTTAGAAAATTCTAAAATCTCAGGATACTTGTCAGCAATGCAGCTGTATTAGTTTCTACTTAAAGTGTCCCAACTAAAACCTGAGAGTTAATAACCTGAAAAGTTAACATAGGAAAAATTTATTTTCTTTAGTGTTTATTTCCAACAAAACTATTTATTTTAACTAAAAATACTACCTTCAACATAAAATGACCTGCTAGAAAAAACTAACAACCATTCTGTGATTGCCAAAGAAACTATGAGTTCCTAAGTCAGTTTATTTTAATATATATGTGACACTACAGTCACTCTTCTTCATATTATTTTAGCATCTGAGTTGTCACCAAACCACACATCTACCTTTGAATGAAGAATGTACATTTAGATATAAAAATGCTTCAAGTGCATTCATACACTCAGATATATGCTAAAAATACTAAAGCAGATTCTAAAATTATAATAGGGAGAGCAGGAGATTACATCATTATTTTCAGCTAATTATTTAGTTGGTTCAGTATTTTGGAATAATTCTGTCACCATGTTCTATTTACAATTGTCGGGACTGGAAGATTACGTTTATTAAGTCAGAGAAGGAAAAGAAGAAAGTTGATTGAAGGTTATAAAAAATGTTTCCAACATTTGCACTATTTATTGACTTACAGTTATTAAATATGTGCTATAAAGCAATTGGAATTGCAATAGAAATAGGTTTGGCACAAAGAAAGCCATTTTGCACATAACAGTTTTATGGCATACATGAGGGTGTGATTATTACAGTGAAGACTGGAGCTACGAATTTCCTGGTATGCCTTTAAAAACTGAACAACAATGTTGCCATGAGGTTTTTTCCTAATGAAAAAATTTTAACAAACATCAAACATAAAAGTATATTCACCTGCAGATCCAAGTATGACAAATATATAAAAGACATAACCTTGTATCAATTGATACGTTAAACTTCTACACATGCTAGTGATTTACTTGGCATATTCTAAGTTGTATGTCTGGCTCCTACTCTGGTACTGGGTTTACTTAGCTCTGCATTTTATATTTGACTGTTGATTTTGCAAAGTACTCGCAGTGGCAGCCTTGAAATTTTGAATTATTTTTTTATTGTTTCAGACTTCATATTGCTTCTAGGTACATTCTATACTCAAAGAAATGTAGTACCTTTATCTTGGACTATCATAATTTTAGGCTATGGAACATTCTCTAATTTACTTATTTTTTGTTAGGTAGCTTGTACATCCTCTGTCTTTTTTTTTCTAGACAGTAACAGCACTTGTTCAATTACAACAAACCATTTAGTTCTCTCCTGCCTAATGAATTGAAGTAAGAGCTGTGAAACAAAAATGCCAAGAGGAACAGAGATTCAGAATTCTCTGAGTGGAGAAACCATCTGAACAAATTTTAGAGTCTAGTTTTGTTATACACATTATTACCAATTAAGTTGGTTACAAAGTATGGAATCTGGAATTATCCTTAAAATGCAGAGAAAGGAAGTTAATGAACTTATCAGTCAGCTGAACCAGTGTACTCTGCAGAGTAATGTAATAGATTTCATTCCTAAATGCTTCTCAACATTTAAAACAAAATATTTGAAATAAAAAATGGGAAACATACTCGAAAATTATTCCCCAACAATAAAGAGCCATTTGGTCATTTCAGCTAAGCCAGATTAATGTTTTTACCCAAAATCAATTTTCAATATCTTAAGGCTACTTTAATGTAATTTCTTCAGTAACAAAGGTATTGAGAAGTAATCACAATGGCAGAAGTATCCTCCTATAGCTCTATACTACAACATAGTTTATGATCAATAGACATTGGTAAACATTTCATCCACAGAGTCCAACAGAAAAACAAAATAAACAAAAAATTTAGCTTTCAGCCCACAATTATTTCAAGACTGGGTCTTAAGTAGGACTTTATGATCCTTGTGGGTCCCTTCCAACTCAGCATATTCTGTGATTCTGTGAAAAAAAGTTGTCAGTATAAAGAAAACATATTTCCATCTGAATAATCCACTTGAAAAAATCCTCTAATGTTTTTCTTTACTGTATTTATGTACATAATATGCTTTGTTTTTAAAAAAAAGGAAGTTAAAAGGGAATTCTTCACTGTAATACTTTGTAGACTGTAAAAAAAGCACACATGCAGACCAGGAAATCTGATGCAGTTCCATTTTCATTGTAACGTGTTCTCTTATTAACTGAGCCTAATTAATTTTAAGTTACATAGGCAAAGTAAGGCAAAGATAACTTTTTACTATTCTAGTGGGATATTAAATTTAACACGGATCTAGATTTTTTATAGATACAGAAGATTCTTGCTTACAATTTCTTCTCCTCCAGAATGACATTTAGTGACCCCTTCTTTGACTGTTTCCTTTCTAGTTATAGCAAGAGGAACTGAAGACTCCTGGTACTGACCACACCTACCTGTACTAGGGCAGAAGCCTAAAATGTGGCATTTAGGTAAGAGTCAAGAATACGTATCAAAACTTCAAGAACTCCTTCATTTGGAGAACTGTTTGTGTAATAGTGCTCCTGACAGATATAATCCATGAAAATTCCCAACCAACCGACTCAGTCACAGCAGTTTAACTAAAAAGAAATCTTTAATCTAAAGGAATTTTAAACAGAAACACACTGAAGGCAGTACAGCACTGGAGAGAATCAAAAGCAACACGGTACAGCCACAGTCAATTTCCTACTGGAAGGATATAACTAAAAGATGAGTTTTCAACACCTTCAACAGTCAGAAAACATTCTAAGGAAATGAAACTTCCTTGGAACACAGGCAGAATAGTAGAGAGAAGCAGCAAAAGAAAAAAGTCTGTGTATCATATAGGTTAAAATGCTGGCTAAACTTTGTGCAGCTTACTTTTAGTAGCTCTGAGTTAATAACAAGGCTATTTTTACAAATATGAAGTCCTCTGTATTTTTCTTAGCAGACAGTGACTAAAGTCTGAAATTCACAAGAAAATTTGGTAAGATTAAAGATTCTGCTATTAAAAAAGAGAGCTTGTCCAACTTACTATTCTAGATCTCTAGTCAAAGAGAAGCACATAAGCAAATCAAGAGAATTTCTTCAAAGAAAACTGCCTATTCCAAAAAGCCATTATTTTCCCACCGTGGCAAAAATCTACAGTTAGTTTGCTGAACTAGGGAACCATCAGCAAAGAGCATGAGCAAGACTGACATCATACCTGAAGCATCATACCTGGAAAAAAGCAACCCAGTCTTGGAAAAATACATTGTAATTATTCAAATCCCATAAGCAAAAGTAGACTGCCACTGAGAAATTCATGATACAAGATGCTTGCAGCAGTAGCCACAAAGTTGCACCACCCAATCCAGAGAAATGCATTGATCAAAATACAGTGTCAGAGTATCCTCAGTCATAAGAAAGTAATTGAAAACATCCCCTAAGTGCTCTGCTCTGCATTCAAATAGGACAGAAAGGTACCTTTTAAAAAGATTAATAGCTAAATGATAGGCTGATGTTAAAAACATACATTCAGAGTGTATCCCCAGAGATTACAGAAATACAATAAGGTTTTACACAGAGAAAGCTATGAAGAATAGCTAGTTTATAAGGCAACACTTAAAACTCATTGCAGATAGCACTGACTTAGTATTGGTGACATAAGTTCAATGTCAAATAAGCCAGCTGAGTGTCCAAGAGAAGGCTGTTATCCCATTACTGCTGAGGGAGATCTTTGTGTCTGGTTCAATGCCTGTGATGTCCAGAACTGGGTTTATACATATTGAGTCAAATAAGCCATCCTGCCATATGAGAACCGTATAGCACCATATTTAGCCATGGCTGGTAGAGGACAGGCAAGAACAAGTCAGGATCCAAATGGGCCTCAGACTGACAAACTGCCAGAGCAACAAGTGCAAGACGGACATTTTGGGGGTGTTTAGGCGTTAGGGTTGTATTTGAAGACAGTTTTATTGCAGGAGAAGACATCAAAAGCATAATGCAAAACATCATGCCAAAGAAATTCCTGAATGAAGAAACAGTTTTCTAATATTAGAAAAAAAAAAAACCAACTAGTGAAAACACTTAGTCCTTTAATATTATCATGCAGCATATAGTAGACAAAGTAAGGAAAATCCCCTAGTTCATGTTGTAATGAGACACAATCTGAATAGCAAACAGCATCTAAAAGGTAGATGAAAGTCTTCTTAGATTGCAGTTCTCTAATTCCATTTGCTGGGTATCACTTTTGATATTTCATTCTTTAGTAAACAGCTGGAGGACAGCAACAGTTTAAAAGCTAACAACACTCTAAGAAGTTCAGTGTTGTAGTTGAAATTTCCAGAGTACACAGCAAGTGAAGGGGATAGAAGTACTGAAAAATATGAGTGCTCCACTCTTTTCCGATAGATTTTTGCAATAGCTACAGCAAAGAAAGCACATATTTCATATTAGGACAAAAGTAAGACTAGTCAACGCTGGTTTTGCTTGTTTACACTAGATTATGATTGTTTCATGCCAGAACGTGTTATAACATGCTTAATGAAAAAAACCAATAAGCAAGCTATTTGCAATTATTTCACTACCATGAAGTTATCTTTCACTATACAGGAGTCTAATTTTTCCAAAATAGGAAGTAGTTTTGACAGCAAAGACATAAAACATGTCAACTGTTGTTTTTTACATAAAACAGTTCCAAAATTTTTTTAAAATCCCTTCAAATTTACCAAAAAGCAAAAAAGGCAAGAAAAATTATAACCTTTAAAGTGTAAGCCAGTGACAGTATTACCATTACAAGCACAACATCTTTCTTAAACTTACCTCTCCTCCATTGACATACTCCATCACAAAACACAAACGATCCTTTGTCTGGAAGGAATATTTCAAGGACTTGCAAAGAAAATAGCAAAATCAAACCAATTATCATCTTATATTAACCCAATTTCTTGTACTTAAAACTGTAACAAAATTTAATTTTAACTTTTTAAGTAGAAAATTCTGACTTTAGTGAGAACTTTCAGAGTAATTAAGTGTAATCTCCTATCCGGAATTTGAGATGAATTAACACAAAAACTTTCAAGTCTTTCTTCACGTCTGCCACATGGCCACTGACATGAAAACATCATGCTTGTCACAATAAAATAATAAATGGTTACTAAAACAGACAGTTTTATACATTTCTTACTGCCATACATGGCTATTCCCACTCATCTTATTTCATGATGCCCACTTCCACAATGCCCATGAAGAGAGAAATTATAACATTCTTTTTAATTTCTCCTAAATGAAATCTTAAAAGTGATCTTAACCTCCAGTCTGCTTTTATTTCCAAAGCAAGGACTCTCCAGTCTCACATACTATGGAATATTAAAAACACTGAGTGGTAAATTAATATATTTATTTACATATCATTTTAAAGTTGTAACAGATGTTAATTAAAATTTTTGACTTATCAATGTTGATTTCATTTTGATTGGAAAAAAATATCATATAAAATCTACCGGTGAAGACAGCCTAAGAGAAAGGAAATTCAGTAGAACTACATGTAAGAAGCATAAGGAGACTCGTGTGACTTAAATGCTGCATTTCTCATTAAAATACTTGTTTTAGAATAACAGAAAGATAAAAAGATACAACTGCAGTTAACATTGTTGCATTATTTGACTGGAGGTAGGGCTACTCCTGCTTACCTTTACACTGTAATTTAAGAAACATTACAGAATCTCTTTTCCCTGGACCGAATTTCCCAGAATATTTTGGCCAAGTAATGTAAATGTAATCCTCTGCTTTCTAAAAGGTTTGTGTTTCTAAAAAGGAAAGCTTCCATGCTATACTTTGACATTTTAATACCAAAAGAAAAAAGATATTTCCCTGTCTTAACAATGTGCTAATCATATTTTGAAATAAATGAAAATATTTTCTAATATATTCTCATAGAAGTGGAATGAGAATTAATTCTACAGAAGAAAGCCAGTTGTAAACTTAATCATAATTTCTCATAAGTCTCAAAATTTTCATCTTCTTTTCTGTATTTTCCCTCTATTAATTATTAACCATGTGAAGACAAAGACAGTGGGGCTAGAACTTGAGCTTTGTGGCTCTGTGGGCTACTTATGTTGAACAAATAGTTATTTTTATTGTTTTGCTGAATTCTTAATTAAGTTTTCTTGGTAAAAATAAATTACACTCTGTGACATCAATAGCTTTTATTTTAAAAGTGTTCATATATAAAAATTGCACAAGTTACATTCTACAATTAAATTTGTTTTCAGTGCAATTAAGCTTTATAAAGTTATTAGAAACATTATTTCTGAACTTTTAATTACATATCCTGATAAAGGATATCATAGGCACCAGATAGCTACTGCTTGTTTACAAATCATCCTGCGAAAGACTTCAAAATTTGTTTGTAAAATACATTCATAATGGATGTTGAAAATGACCTGCTAATGTACTTAAAACTAGTCTCCAATACCTACTGTTAAAAAAGGGTGTCTGGTGTTTTTCAATACTCTGCTTTCTGTAAGTGTATGAGCCACTTCATCCTGAGAAATAGAGAGAAGAAGAAGTAGGTCTGAGTTAAGATACAAAACTGTTATTTAATTAATTACAAGAAAAAGGTCAACACTTCAAAAAGAGAAAGTTACAATACAGTTTTGAAAAACAAATGAACCTTCACATTTTTTGAGAAAATACTTAAGTTTGACAAAAAAAAATTTAACATTTTTTTTATTTGGTTTTCTTATTTTCTTGTTTTAAAGTGAAGTCTTGATTCAGGGAAGGAAGAAATTATAATATTGTATTTGACATCTTAAAAATATAGTCATCACAACTTCACAGTTCTGGTACGAATCACCTGAACAATGAATCTATAAAGAGACTGAACCAATTTGCAAGATGCATACACATGGAGTACCTGACAGGCAAATATAAAAACCAGTCCTCATTTAGCCCAGTGTCACCCAGAGTCAGTTTTTCTGGTTTTAAACTTTCACTTGGTTTGGTGTTGGTTTTGTTTTTATCCACCCAGGTTGTCCTTAGGAGCCTGGCGGTGAGCAGTGCTCCTCTGACCAGGATGACCTCCTTTCCTGAGGACATTCTCCTCATTCTCAGGAGGTGGGAGATGTCCACACAATCCCCAACTCATTTTCAGCCACACTTGGGGAAAGAGGCAATTTGGAGAGAGAGTGACACTTGCCTGTCTGTGAGCCTGAAGAGAGAAGATTAAAACAAGCCCTATACCAAAGTGAGAGAAGGAAACTAACCTGGGAAGCTCACCCGCTCTTATCCCCTACGCCTTCCACAGACTCTCCCCTCTCACCATCCCCTTGGGTGGGCACCACACAGGGGGCACGGCTGTGGCCACTCACACCACCAGGTCTGCAGAGAGCAGAGCTGTACAGGGGTGAGGGGATGAGGATGATGGGCAGAGGGCTTACCCTGCCCTACAACATGAACAGCTGCCTAAGACTAGGGAGAAAACATAGCTCTTAGGGAGTTCACATTATGAATACACAGCCATTTTATGCAATTCTGCATGTAATACCTACTGTGAATCCCCCTCCCCAGGCTGCCAGGGGTCAGGCCTGAAAAGCCTGAGAGTCACTTGGCTGGTTTAGCCATTTCCTGTAGTGCTAAGCTACCACTGAGCTTTATATTACACAGAAGTAAAGACTAGCCTAGTGTGACTCAAACTTCAACTGTAATCCTGCAAAAGTAAATATATTTAATCAGACTACACTTTATTATTGCCACAAATAATACCAATATAACATTATTGTACTACACATAATTATGAGACGATGCTCTGAAGATAAGGTATTATTAAACTGGAAAGTAAACACAGATGTCAGGAGTTTTAAAATAGACTTTAAAAATTGTCAAAATAGGAAGTTAAACAACAACAGAGTTAGTGGTAATCAATTATGATGCCATTTAGCTGAATAGCAGTGCAACACTGAGTATATACACTACAACCACATACTAGGGGGAAAACAAACAAACAAAAAAAACTTTAAGGAAAAAAGCAAGTTTAAAAGTTTGTTTATTTTTTTATTTTTAAACCTCTGTAGTTCACCAGATATGCAGCATAAAAAGCTGGCAATGGGCAGTTTTTCTGGCATTGCCTCAGGAGTCTGTAATACCGGTAGCAATTTCCTGGTAAGTGTAATATTAATCTGTCATGAAAATTTAGGATCAACAGATTTAGTCTGAACTGGGCAGATGCTATACAGCTGTCAGTGCACCACTTTTCTGCCTCAGTATGCTGTTAGACCTTCTGTAGAGCTACTTTTTGCATAGGCAAGTAGCAATAGGACAAGGGGGGACAGTTTTAAACTAAAAGAGGAGAGATTTAGATTAAACCTTAGGAAGAAATTCTTTACTGTGGGAGCGGTGAGGCACTGGAACAGGTTGCCTAGAGAAGCTGTGGGTGCCCCATCCCTGCAAGTATTCAAGGACAGGTTGGATGGGCTTTGAGCAACCTGGTCTAGAGGAAGGTGTCCCTGTTCATAGGAGGGGTTTTGGAACTAGATGATCTTTTAGGTCCCTTCCAATGCAAGCCATTCTATAATTCTAGAATGTATATTACATCACATTACAGGCTGAGTTGGGACTGCAGATCTATTCGCACTGATCTCCAGAATTAAACTGATAAGTTGATAAATCCCCATGGCATGATCACACGCTGACTGCACGAGATAGCTAAATTCAAACTCAAGTCTGCTTTGTTTTTAGTTTAGGAAGGAGTAGAAAAACTGGTATTTTAGTGACAATACGGAAAAAAACATGAGCACTTCACTTCTGAAGATCTAAGTATGGTTTAAAAAAAAAAGCCTAAAAAAGCCCATTTTTTATTCTTTCATCACTTTCTTATCAATATAGAACCGTACTATGGAAAACTTGGGGGACTCCCTTCAAAACAAAATTCCAGTTCTGAGGAAGTAAAATTTCAAAGACTGTGGTGCTTCCATTTTCTTCACAGGATGAAAGGCATCTTTCCTCACACAATCTTCTTGCTAGTCTATAAATAGGCAGAAAAACCTGGTCTGCTTTAGGGAGCGCCAGGTTCTGCTCAATCTAGTCTACCTTACTGTTTTCAAGTAAACAGATCAACAAACAGTTGTATCTCTGATTTCTTCAAAATCACTCTTGCTTTATACATACTTCTATGAACAAGAATTTTTGCTCATCAGAGACGAAGTTATCCAATAACCAGTTTTAACCCTTCCAAAAAGTCCCTGATATTGCAGCAGCCAGAAAAGTAAATGGAAAAACCCTAAAATTCAAACATCTGTTTTGTATGTTATTGATACAAAGCAATAAGCTGAAATGTTCTGAAGGCTGGAAGGACATAAACAAGTAGCAGAAAAGGATGTCACAGGAGTCTGATCTAAGACTCCCCTGAGGACCCCTCAGGTGCCAGGGGTGAGCAGAACACTGGATAAGGACGTCAGGATGGAGACTGGGCCACAGCACACAGCAGCCAAGGAGACTCTCAGACCCACAGGGCAGCCCACAGAGATTGTTGCCATGTCTTAAAAGGAGGACCACTGAGATGCTCCTTCCCACGCAGAATCCAGAGAATGCAGAAGCAATACCCTCTTTTCTTCCTGTATGCCCTGATTATGAAAAAGGACACACTCTGTTCCTGTTAGTCCAAGCCATATACATGCTGACTAGCCTGCCAGCGCACACAACACAGCTGCTAAGGGCACACAGAACTCACAGGTCAGTCTCTTCACTGCTGAAGACTTAAGTTTAAGTCCCTCTGCCTAAAACAGGGCTGGTTTTAATCAAACTCAAGGAAATATAACTGTCTGAGGCTTCTATTCCTCTATCAAATTTAATCAAAACTGATCAACACATCCAAAAGTTACTAGAAAGTGAGTGACAGACAAATGAACATAGAGATAGACTGCAAAACTCTTGTAAGCTCTGTTTTCATAGGTCAATGGGAAAACTAGAAAAATATGAAGGATATTTTAAAATATAATGTATGTAAAACACAGTAGTTCCCATTCACATCCAGTTTTTATGGATACTGATATTGTTAGCCTCAAGCATTCAAAAATCCCAGTCAGATCCGCATCCCTCAAAACCTCCTCACTTAACAAATGGGATTATTTTTAATTGTGTCTCATGTTGATAAATGCATGTAGGTTTCTTGCTTTCAGTTTGTTCTGCACAAGTGGGATTCAAAACTTCAGAATTGCTAGAAACAAAGGTCAGAGTAGATGATCTAAGTTTAAACTTAAGTGATATTATGAGCAAGCACAAGGGCTAGTAACACTTAACAAGTTTAAGTGACTCGACAATGCCAGTTTAAACTACTTCTTCAGACATCAACTTCAGACTTTCCTTACATTTCAAAAATTGAAAAAATGGAATCATTAGCCCCATACATAGCAATCTTATATAACATGGTAGGCACAAAGTACAGGCCCATTAAATTAAACGATTTTATCTGAATTAACTTAGAAAAAAAGTATCTAACGTACCCTACAATTCACTTCTTCTTGTTTAAACTTGGACTGCACTATCTTCTTGCCCAGTGAACTCCCTCAGTGTTTTAGCACACTGATTATAAAATACTGGAAAAAGGCATGCAAAATGGGTACACATATTTTTTTTTGTATTCTTGTTTTCTGAAAATACAAGCATACTTCTATCAAACTAAGTTACCATCAAAAATCAAATACACCTTATGTATTAAATATTGATTATTCCACTCTTTAAAATGACCCAATATTAAAACTATAACCTTCCTTACCTTTGCAATAATGACTTCTTTTTTCAAAATCTTCATAGCATAGTATTTGCCACTAGCCTTCTCTCGGACCAGGATAACTTTGCCAAACGTGCCTTTGCCCAGTAGTTTTAAATAGTCAAAATCATTCATTGTCTGTAAGGAGCAAAGAACAAGGATTAGCAAGACTTATGCTATCCAGTTCCAACATATAATCAAATGTTGTTCTCAATACAATAAGAACAGTTTACAAAAATAGGTCCACTTCTATTAAGTTCATAATCACAGATTTGTTTGGGTTGAAAAAGACCTTTAAGATCATCAAATCCTACTGTTAACCCAGCACTACCACTAAACCATGTACTTAAGTGCCATACCTTGCCGTGTCTTCTAAATACCTCCAGAGAAGGTGACTCCACCACTTTCCAGGGCAGCCTGTTTCAATGCTTGACAACTCTTTCAGTGAAGAAATTTTTCCTAATATCCAATCTAAACCTCCCCTGGAGCAACTTGAGGCCGTTTTATCTCATCCTATCACTTCTTACTTGGGAGAAGAGATCGACCCCTCCTGGCTACGACCTCCTTTTAGGTAGTTGTAGAGAGCAATAAGGTCCTCTTTGAGACTCTTTTTCTCCAGGCTAAACAATCCCAGTTCCCTCAGCCGCCTCTCATATGACTTTGCTCTAGACACTTCACCAGCTACATTGCCCCTCTCTGGACACACTACTGCATGTATCAGACCACTGAACATCTCCCCTTAGATTATGAGGGATTCATTCTTCCAGCTCAGGAGGTTGGGTACCCAGAGAACATTGGTCTTGATATTGAAGACTGAGGCAAAGAAGGCAACTAAATGTTGTCATTAAACCATCAGGATAAATTGTTCAATAGTATTATTACAGTTCTCTAAAGTCAAGTACTGCACAGTATACTACACACACTTATTTTTACAAAGCGCACACAAAACGAAGTCTCAGCCTATCCCAGCATTTCGTGAATGTTCCACATCTAAGAAGGTTCATCAGCTCCTGTATTATCAGGGACACACAAACAAATCAGTAGGTTTTGCATAACACCAAACATTGCACTAATGGCTTTTTTGAAGCATACACAATCCTCACTGAAATATTATACCCGTAAGATTCAACAATAGCCACTAGAGGTAGACTTTTTAAAATTTTTGTACAGGTTACATTATTTACATTATATAATAATGCAAATAATGTAAATGGTATTTACATTGTAATGTAAATGGTATTTACATTAATCAATCTGGCTCTGAAAAGGAAGAGATGGCAAATTTTCATTTTTCATGTGACTCTATTATTGCACTAGTTTTCCAGGCTAAACATAGTACATTCAAGAGCTGGTTCTACCAACAGACAATTTGAGTCTAGTAGGTTAACTGACTCAACAGAGTGTCACACATAGTAAGAATATGACCAGATGATCTCAGATCCCAAAGCAGTTTAGTCACTTTCACAAGCCCAAAGTTTGAGTCAATAATCATCTTAGTTGTACAAGTTCGTTTCACAGCCAGTTCAGAAGCATCAACTCTTTGGTGCATGCCTTAGACGTAAAGATGAGGAAATAGAGAAAAACCAGCACAATACTGAGAATGCAGTGACTGCACAAGGTTGCCTTGTACCAGCGGGATTTCTTTGGCCAATCACTGGGTTCCACTGTGTGTTTCTACAGCACATCTTTCAGTGTGCTGTGTTACTGGCTTGGTTGCAGCACCACAAAACCATCGAGTTTTGTGGTGCTGCAACCCAGGAACGTTGAGAAAAGCAGTTAAAAATTCTGAAAAACAATACTCACTTATTCTTTTTAAAGTACTGCCTTGCCGTATCAAGAACCTTCCTTCCTTTGTGAATAATATATCTCAAAACATTTGTAAAGAGTAATTATACTCCAAGTCCCAGTTTTGCTAAGTTAAATATACTTAATCCTGTTATATATGAGAAAAAGATCATGCCTTATCTTTCACCTTCTTAGTGTCTCATTCTATCAGTAGTTGTGGCCTCAGGCTGCTTTGTTGAATACTGTTGTTTCAGGTAAACTCCTACTTGTATTTTCCACAATGGAAAATAGTAGTTTTCTCATCTCTACCAGAAATACTTCTACCAGTGCCTACAAAGCTCATACAAATTCCAAGTGTAGAGGTATTGGGCAGATCCCTAGAGTGCAATCACAAATAGTGGCAGCAAAATATCGTTGCTCGTGAGAAAGAATAAAGGGCAAAATTTCCTTCTAAAATTATTTATTCCTTTAAGCTCAAGTGTATGATGCTATTACTGTGGATCTGAATTTGCTGTAGACAAACTGTGAAAATGATTTATGCAGGTTTTCACTCAGAGTCAGTTTGCAATCTGCTCCCATAAGAGGTAAAACTGAAGTTCCATGAACCACATTAATGCTGTAATTCCTTAGCTTTTAAGTGTTCCACCTGCAAATTCAAAGCTGCAAAAGGTCTTCAACATACTATTTAACACCTGGATAGCCGGGTATTTCAAAGGTTTATTAAGGAGAAGATGCTTTCCATATATGAAGTTCCTGGCTATATCAACAGGAATTCAATCTTTTTCCTGTGTAATGGTTGATTGGTAGCTTCTAAGCAAAGTAACCTTGATGCTCACACATAAACATACTTAGAAATTTTGCAGTGACAGATCTTATTTTGCTGCCAAAACTACCTCACATCAGGAAGAACAAAATTGCATTTATCTCTGCAAGAAATATGGGTAACAGAGATTTCAAAGACTCAGTATCATTCTTACCTAAAGCAAACTCACTTTACACAAGTTAAAGTTAAACGTTATTATCATAGACAAATCCTTAAATGGTCAACTTTTCCAAAAACTAGTAAAATGTGTGATAACTCCTGACTCATGGCGTAGTATGTGAATCTGTGACCCACTTGTACTTAATCAACTAAAGGTAAGACTTCTCAAGTATCACTTTCAGTACTTTGGAAAGTCAGGTTATCTATTCGATGGTTCTATGACAACCATCAAGCAGAAAACAACTGCCTTTGAGCAAAAGCAGTGAACATTGACAAAAATCCACAAAAAATCCAAAACACTTTCAAAACACAATTCAGGCAGAAGATGAGTAATTCAGGGCAGAATCCTCCATATCTTCACTCACAAGCGACTGTGTTCCCTGACAAAGAATGGCTGACAGCTTTATTGATAAAGAATACTGAGGTAGTGACTGTAACAACTTATCACTTCTAATAGTCACAAATTTATGGGATCACAAGCACCTTCAGAGGAGTAACTTTTTCCCACACTTCTGATCTTCTCCAAGAGGCTAGACTTAGGAGAGGGACCATCAGAGTCTGAATAAAACCAGCTCAGAAAAGCTGCCCTTTGCCCATACAAAGGAGGAGGATCTTGGCTCAACTGATCACTCACATGGATTTGATGCTAGGGGCACCTATCAGTCAAAGACTCATTCATCCAAAATTTGCTTACATAACATTCAGCAAAGCAGTCAGGAATCTAGATGCAAGCTCAGTGAAAATAAGTTTAAAATATATGTATATTTATAAGAGAAAGGTAATAGGTTTGCAAGATTTTGAGCCATGGCTTAACAGCATGTTATGGCGATAGTGTTAGTTCTAAGAATAAAGTCTTCTGATGCTCTCGTTCTTTAGCAGCTTAGCAGAAGGCTTAGAGATGATATGCAGTGCAGGGTAACTCAAGAAGCCTATCAAAGAATAGAAGACCTTGGGAGATAAAAACACAGATGCCAAAGCTAAGGGTGTACTGAAAACTGGTGGAAAAATGTAAATACTTCCTAAACCTGAGGGATGCTGGTAAGCAACTTTGGAGACTCTCATAAAATTGGACTCTTTCTCCTTCATGTTTTCCCTAGTTTTTCATTCCCCCCCTACTCCAAGTTCTAAATCTTTTTCCTCATTATATAACCTTTAAGTTTTCTCTGAAAAATCTCATCCCGCAAATCAAATTTGTAAACGACAACAAAAAAAAAGCAATGAAGTTAACAAGAGACTACGCTATCCAAAGAAATGTGTGATGTTCAGCCTTCTGTAAAGGCTATTTACTCCCCTACAGGAGTATCTGGTCACCATCTGAACAGACCATCTCCTGTGGGTGATTTGTTCAAAAGAATACACCCTAATACAGGTGTTGAAAATTCCTACCAAGGAACTAATTTTTTTTTTTTAAATTCCTGATGTGCACCATGATTATACCACTCAGAGTTAGCAGTTTGCCAAGAATTTCCAGTGCTATATTCCAGTGCAATTTTAGTGACATTATTACTGTAAAACTTAAATGGCACATTGACACCATTTAAAAAAGAAAATTGAAAAAAAAAAGGTGCTTTTGGTTCTTCCAGCTAATCTAACCAGGGACATAGCTGTCATGTCTGTTCAAATCAAGTTCCCTGTCCTAAACACTGTTTTCTTTTCGCTACCTTTTTAGAGAAGAACAGGCCCAACTCCTCTCTGTCTTGTTTCTTAATCTGATTATGCTCTTCTACTCATATGTATACCATCTGGTGCATGCACAAGCAAAATTCACTGGGCTTAGATGTAAAATCAGGTGACAAAATAAGCTTTTGTCAAGAAAGGACACATCGTGCAAAAATCCCTGAAAGGAAAGAAATTCAATACCAAAAAAAAGCAATAAAAATGCACTAAGTCATTATAACTGAAATGGTTCTGATTATATTAATGCCTATAAAAGCTTAAATAACAGCTTTCAGAAACATTTCTACAAAACAGAAACAGTTCTAAAAAGATATTTTTCAGAATTTCAATCAACAGAGGCAGTGACAACTCCACATCATAATGGTCACCTATTATTTTTTATTCCAAAAACTTCTGAGCACCTTTCACTAAAGTCTTCTGACAGTGGGATCTGCAGTGAGATTCAGAGTTTTGGCTCTAGTTTTTTTACTTTTATTTTTTTAAAGTCTTTTATTGTATTTCTTTTTATCATTATTATTATTATATTGCTCTATTATAAGATGTTGAATATCATCGTTTTTCATTTCACCTTTGTATTGTTGAGTTTGCTTTTGGCTTATTGCCAAAGCCATTAAATATACTGTAGCACTGTACATGCACTGTCCCAGCATATTATTTCAGCATTTCTTAAAGCACAAGCAGCAAGACAGAAACAAAATCGATCCTCCTCCTCCTTCTGTTCCCACAGCCCGTTTTGTCATATGGGAAAAAGCACTGCACTGTGTACAAGGAAAGCACATTCCAGATAAACTATTTGTATCAGACAGCATTAATTTTGATACCTTGAAAGTGCTTCTTGTTATACAGTAGTTTTGTATTCCACTAAAAGAATATACAGGCTTGGAACAGTGCTTAGATCTTTACGAGAGCAAATCCAAATCCTTTCCACATAATCGCACTGCCTCTCACAAGGCTGACACGTCTTAAATGCTGCCTCTGTCTTGCTGTCAACTTATCAACTTTTACCCTGAAGCACAGTCATTAAATATCCATGCCACAAGGCTAAGAGTTCGGTGTCGGCCTGACAATATATGATCAGAGTATTGTTACAGCTGTACATAATTGGTTTTTACCTTTTTCTATAGCAGATAAAGGTTAGAAAACTGCATACAATGAAACCACATGAAAGAACTCTGTTTTCACTGCAAACTCAAGTTCTCAGAAGTCAGGACATGATAGAACTAAAATTACCTTTGACACCTTTGCTGTATTCATAAAGGGTATAGTTTGCAGCTCCTGATTTTTCTATGATTCTTGCTTCATATAGTGCAACCAAAAAAATATGTTCCAAGAGTAAAGATACATTCATGATTTCTTTTAACTGTTCATTATTCAAAGGTATTCAATTATGTGAGTTATAAGACTATTTTGCTCTGTCAGCAGACTTCCACTTAGTTTTCTCCAGGTTTCACTTTAGCTAGAAAGACTTAAGTCAGTCCTATAGAAACTGGTTATTATTTTTCATGCAATTGCAATGCGTTTCTTGAGTCATGTCAACTCTGCATAGTAAATGAGAGACATCCATTTGAATGATCCATTCTTCAAGAGTAGTCCATACAGAAACACAGGACAAAATGGAAATACATAAGCAAATTTTTGAGTGGCATCAGATCTTTAAAACACGCCCTCAAGTCGTGTGTTTAACCTGTTGACTCAGGAGATACAACCACAGGTATGTTATGACCAGCTAAGTTCATGTTCCTATTTAAACCAAAACCTGTGAAAGACAGCAGAAAAAATAAAATGCTGTTTTCTTCTACTTGATTGAAAAGTAAAGTAGAGTTATTTTCCCAGTTAGCAAAAAACAAGGTCATTAAAAGTGAAATTCTGCTAACCTTTCTCATGCAAATTACCTAATTTGTACTGGATATTATTTGCATGAGAAAGGGGGAAAATGTACTTGTCTAAAGAAGATATTTTATTACCATACTTCTAAAAGAGCAAACAAACAAAAGGATGAAATAATGGTCAAACAATAAGCAGAATGTTAACATGTGCCTGAATGGCTGAACTTTGTTTTTCAGAAGTGCTGTATCAGATAGCATAACAAGTAAATAAAACTAGAGCAGTTCAGCTTTATTGAAATAAAACAAGTAAGTACCTTATGCTTGTAATACACTGAAATTTATGTAGAAATACTATTCCCTATATATTGTTTTACCCAACTAGACCATTCTACAAAAGTTAGTTACATATGAGCCCTGTCAGCTATTTTTTAATGTCATTACCTTTCTTTTATGATGAGTTGTTGAAGCATCCATCTCTTCTTCTCCTATATTGTCTATCTGTGAAGTTGGACTACAGTTCATTCGCTCCTCTTCTTGTCTCTGAAGTCTGTCTGCTACAGCCTGGATTGCTTCTGTCCATTCTTCCCTATCATGAACAAGCCAACATCTCTATTAGAAACTCAAAAAATATGTTACATGGTTTATAATGTTTTTCACCTGCTACATTGCTTCTATTTTCAATTTTCATGTTACGCAGCAGAAGACTTTTATAAATTAATCACTTCAATTTCCTTCCAAATTCTGCATTTTGTTAAAGGTGGTGAAGCTGACCAGAAAGGATCACTGTATGGTTAATTTAAAGAATTAGCAGTCTCTAATTTGTTAAGTATTTTACTAGTGGAAACTTGAAAACACTTGTTCCAGGTATAGGAGCAGAGCATAGGATGGCATGCTTGTTCAGAGCATAGGATGGCATCTCTTATGCAATATTATCTGATAATAACTTGCTATTTTAAGAGACTGTTTGGTATTCCCGCTCCCTGCAAGACATTTTCACAGCAAATAAATAAGATCTATTAAACCATATCATGTATTCAACTCTTTGTTTTTCTCCTCTTAAAACTCAACTTAAAGACTTTTTTCCAAATTCCCCTCAAAAAAGGCCCTCAAAGACAACTAAATTCCTGCAAGCATCCTAAAAACCAGTGGCTGCACTGAGGGGCAGGCCCAGATGAGGGTTCCTGTGGAAGGACAAGCAGGGCCAGCTGAGCCCATGGCTATTCTGTGTGCTGGCTGACCAGCACAGACACACCAGCCGGCCCATGAGCACACTATAGCCCCACACAAGTGCAGTACCTGTTGATTTTTACTCATCCAGCAAGGGAGATGGGAGGAGTCTGGTGATATTTATTACTGAATAATAATGCAGTGGGAGGTACAGAAGAAAGATAGGGTGGAGAAACAGTACCAAGGTAGAACAAAAAAAATTCTAAGTGAATATACTTATGAAGGAGAAACAACAGAAAAAGCAAAGTTGTTGGTTATTTATTGATAAAAACAATAACAGCCAAATCATAGTACTAGTTTCAACAGGACAGATGTCCACAGAGGGAAGATGCAGTACCATCATCTAATTAGATAGAATATAGAACATTTAGCAAGGTACATCATCCCATATCTTCTACATGCTTTTTGTGCATTAAAAAAGTTAATTCTTAAGAGTTTGTGAATGTTTACTTGAAACAAGAAAAACTAATAAGCAAACACAAAATAAATTATAATAAGTATACTGCTTTCTGTGCCAGAAAGGAGCACACTAGGAAGAGTAAGACAGCGAGGCTGGAAATACTTCAATCCAGGCTTTGGTTGTTCAAAATTCAACACTTCAGAGACGTATCATGACATAGTCTTGGCTTATTTGAACACTCTCATTCCACCTACTTGCAGGCAACTCTTATGCTAGCTATGAGCTCAGATAATATTTTACAGAAGCTGACTTAAAAATCTTTAACTAACTGCTCAGATGTGCTCAGAATGTCACAGTTCCAAGTGCTGATTGCTGTGCAGGCCCAGCAGAGACTCTGATGAGGCTTTGGCGTAAGGAACATGAAAAGCAAAAACAGAATAAAACCCTCACCGTTCCTCCGGAGTGTCTACGTGGAACGTCCTCTCTATAACAGTGGTCCACTGAAGACATCTGATAATAAATGTGTTTGGCTTTGGTCGCTCTGTTTTCATTAGCTGACATTCTAGAGAAATACATGACATTGCCTTTTTTATACATTGTCAGTTAACGGGTGAAGAGCAAATAAAATTACTTAAATGAAATACATGTAGCTTATGTGTACCCATTTGGGATGTATCCAGCACATACAAGGAAATATAGAACAGCAATATAACCACAGGCTTGAACAAAAGGTAGCAAGTAATAATCATAAGGTGAAGAAAGCAGTCAGAGGAACTGATGAAACTTGTATTCTTGTCCATTTAAAGAGTGCCATCTCCATTTGTGAACTCAGTCTGTGTTATGAGGGTAAGAAGAGTATTAGATCCCAGATTGCTATAGTGTGCCAAGGAAACAGCAGTAGCCACAGGCATATTTTTCCATCTGCACCTGGCAGGAGGAATATGACATTTTCCCTTCAATGGTAACCATGTCACAGTTACTGATAGTACTGTCACTTCAGGATTGGATTTATTGCAAAATACCCTATCTAAGAAAATTCAGACGTTGAAATTAGTCTGATTATTAAATGTAGAACAACCACACATACACACACAGTGAGGCTGCCCTGGGAAATCATCTAGTTCTCTTTATACCCCAGAGGAGAATCAGGTCTACCTACACTATTTCTCATAACTATTTCTCTACACTCTAAAATCTACAAAAAGTAGTAATTTCAAAACCCCTGTAAGCAAACTACTCCATCCAAGTATAAAGAAATTATTTTTATAGCTGGAAGATTTTTCGTCAGATTTAATGCAACTGTTCCTATAAATTCAGCATATCTGGTTTTGTCCTATTGACTAATACTTTACCTTTTCAGCAGCTATCCCTTTTAGACATTTGAACACTGTTTTATTTCTCTTCAGTCTTCTCCGGCCTAAGTCAGTTAAACCAATCTGTCCTCACAGGTTATGCTTTCAGATCCAAGATCTTCCTTGTCCCACAGTTCTAGACATACCATAAACCACCTATTACTCTTTGGTTGCAGGACCCCAACACTGGCAATTCAGGCAATGGTTCAACGACACTATGTATTAGTTTTACGATGCAGCATACTGCATTAAACATGACCACTGCAAAACACTGACCAACTAGAACTTCTTATTCATGTAAAAATATTTAAACACTTTTCTGGAGTTAAGGTTACTCTATCAAAAGCGTAACTTGTTTTCCTGTAGCTACCACAAATAGACACAAACATCACATCTCATCTTCTGGAATGCTATCACTCGTTCAAACCTGATCCAGATCAAACATTTGATCTAAAATGATTCATCTGGTTCACAAATCAATCAATAATTATATGTTCACTTACAATCTGCTTAACTTTCTTTTGATATAGCTACCACCTACCTGTTGACCCACATCTTTTAGCTGACTATTCTATAGCATAAAACCTTGCACTTATTCTTGGTGAATTACATTTTATTTATTACAGTTAATGTCAATACTTTACAAGTCACATGACATGTACCACTTCACAAGGCATGCTTTTCCTTCACAGAAATAAATTATTTTGGCTTGACATAATTTTTTTTTCACAAATTCAGGATCCTGAAACCTCAACTATCATCCACTGCAATTTTTTTATTTGAAACAGCCAAGAAGAGTGGAAGTGGGTATGTCTATTGATACTATTTTTCTTCTGCAGAACACCTCAGAAGCTTTACAGACACATGTATAAGGAGTAAAAGAGGAGTAAATATTGCCCTATGCAGATGCATGTTCCTTGATGAACAAACTTAAGACACTCACCAAACATCTATAAATTATTACGTAAGTCAGACTGCTCACTTGTCAAGGAGATGACATTCCATTTAACAAACATTTCATTAACAAAGTGAAACAGTAGTTCACCCTTACTGCTTATATACACTTTCCTAAGTCTTGGATGGGATGAGAGCAGTCCTCAACATGTAGAGAAAAAGGTTACAGCAGGATGGAAACACGAAGAGGGAATTTAACATGAAAGCCAGGAGAGAAACAAGGAGGGCAGAAGCACCATGAAGCAGAGCTGCTTAGCCCACTTAACCTGGTTTGTAGCTGGGTGCAAATATTGCTCATGAGATCAAAGAAACCCCCATATTCAGGGATGTGGTCAAAGTCCAACTGTGATCACAATGACGGTGAATCCAGGGTTAACAGGCTATTTGTTCTTAACTTCCTCAGTTGTAGCTCCAAGGAACACATGGGGCTACCTTCATAACAGAAGAGCCTAAAAGCGTTGTCTGCTCTAAGATTACCTCATCTTACTACTGACAAAACCATCCACTCATCTTTAATCCTATCACACTTCAATCATGTAGGCTGAAATTCTCTTTACTCGGTGTCTGCCTAAGCTGCACACTCCTGGAAAATACTGCTTTTTGGAGATGAGACTTAAAACTTGGCAAACCAAGACCTTTGATATCCTTTCAGTATTCCTGTGAAAATGTAAGGCATTTGGCCACAGTACAAGCAGGAAGGATAAGAGTGTAGTGGGAGGAGCGTAAAAGATTACAATTACAATTACTAAAGAATAAAATCACTGAAAATCTATGCATTGAGTATAACCAGAGGCTACAGCTACCTCCTATCTCTACACACACTAAATGAAAAGCTCTTTCACTTATATTCATAATGTCTCATCCTCTTCCTCAGATAACACGAAAAACAAACTACCTCATTGAGGCAAAATCCAATGTACATAGATGGCACACAGCAAGTTATTTACAGGAAAGATGGCAGGAAAAAAAAGACTAGGGAATAAAGGGAGAAAAGTGGAAATGGAACAGGAAAAAGACTGGAACCTATGTGAGAAAGAAAACTATGGAGGATAGTTAGAGTATAACCAAACTAGAACAGCTAGTTTAGGGGAAGGAAGGTAAAAGAAATTTCCAGAGAGAAAAGCGAGGTGACTGCATTAGAACAACCCGAAGGCAAAAAGGTACAGAGACAAACCTGCAGAAAAACCTGTATCAATCAAAAAGCACATCCTCTCCAGTGCCTGTAATGGAACTGAAGACTTTGAATTTGACCATTTATTTTCTCTTCACAAATACATAAAAAATGCATACATTTAAAATGCAGTAATTTAAGTTTTTCAACTCAAGTATGAAAAACCTAGAACTAATAGAATTACATCTGCCTATGTCCAAATGCTATCTATAATACAGTCTTCATCTATATAGAGGGAGTATACTATATATAGTATAAAAAATATTTACATTGTTACATATATTATGTAAATTTGTATCTAATATACTACCTATATTACTTTTTTTCAGTCAGTCCTCAAAGTGATGATGCACATTATTAATAAGAACAAAACATATGGATGTATATAATAAGACCTGGTACTACAAAAGAGTATTTACTCTCTGCATTTGCATTACAGATGATTAACTAAATCAACTAAAGGTAATAAAAAAAAACCCTTAACAATTGAAAATGGCACTGAAAACATAAAAAAAAACCCTCCAAACACATAGCCCGCAAAATGCCATTTCCCTATGACTGAAGGATATTGTTGAAAAATAAAATCTAGTAAAACTTAATTAGCTTTTGTAATATCCTGTTACAAGTGGCTAAAGACTTGATTTCCTTGTGGAAGGTCAAAAATGAATAGGTTCATATCCTTCACTTCTGAAGCAAAAAGAGTTTCGTAAAGAAGTGGAGGACCAGTGTATTTCTAAAAGTGGTGTGTTACCCATCCTCCTCTAGTAGGTAAAAGTAACTGAAGTCTGCTGATATTTAGTAGGCCCATGTTTCATGTGCTGCTGTATACAAATGCATGGGATAAACAGTATTTCTGCCATGACTGCAACAGGAATAAAAACCTCTTTGTGAATGTCTTTCACCTACCGCTAGGGAAAAAAAAATCTATTAAGATGAGTAAGTGCTGTAATACACAGTTACTGCTAATTATCAAAATATTTTTCTACTCATTAGTGGAAAAACTATAGTAGTTTTAGACAGAGTGAATAGTTTGGAAACTACAAAAGCACAGAAGAAAGAGTGAAACTGGCTACTGAGAGCTGGCTCCGAATGCTCGAGTGATAGTTGGGTCATTACCAAGAGTTGAGAACATTCTACCATAATGTCTTCAAGTTTGCTACTATACATAAACATATGTAATTAAAGGGTTGAATCTCAACTCAAAACAGTTGGAAGTCTAAATTATCATTCAAAAAGATGAGTAAGCCAGTAAACAGACAGACTCAACTTTGTGTTCTTGTATGCTAGCCATCTACGACTTGGAATTACACATTTTAATACTAAAGATTTCTGTCTTCCTGGGATGAAACATCAGTCATGAGAATTTTCCCCTTTAAAATTAGAGGGAAGGAAAAACCTTGAGGGAGAACACTTGTTCAAAGCAGTAAAATACAAAATCAGTAACGGGAATAGATAACTCTGTTCCAACAAGTGTGTAACACTGCTTTGGCCACTTCTGGATGTATACAGAAAATGGAAAAAAATTAAATTAAGACAGTATAAAGAAATAAAATGGATGTTTCTCTAGCATTGAATTTCTCTTTTTTAAAAATAACAAAAAAAAAAAAACCAAAAAAAAACCCACAAAGGTCAGGTACATACCAGAGGTTAACTTTCATCTCCATATCTACAACCAACCCAACAATTCTAAAATGTTAGACTATCTTTTTCAAATAACTGCTACTATCTAAATTAAGTAGTTATGCTAGTTAAAACTCTCCTGAGCAACTCTAACTACAAACTGTATTTCAAAACGTTCTGTTTACTTTACACCATTCTGAACCACAGATGACAAAGTTTGCTTGAAGCTGTAATTACTCTGCAAAGCTGGGAAGCCAATTAGAGGGCCTGAAACCTGCCAGTTCCAAAAAAAAAAAAAAAAAAGCACAGATCATCTGTTCAGATTTTATTAAAAAGTTTAAAGTTTGAATTCTATAACTTTAACCATATAATCACCAGTATAATTTTCCTAAATGCAGTCATTCAGCATTAAAAAAAAGAAATAGAAAGAGTACTAATATCATTTTATTATTTCATATATGAAAGGTTTCAACTTCAGCAGAGTGTGTTGATATGGCTAGACAAGAATACTAAATATACAAGCATCCATAAAAAATTGCACTAAAAAATGAACAGAAGGTTGCATATCTGAGAAATTATTTCTAATACAGATTGAGTTTTAGCACAAAGGATAACTTCTTGTGATTAACAAATGATATAAAAAAAGAGTATCAAGGCACTGCTTGTATTGTTTAGAATATATGCACTTTTAAATATATAGAATGCTGTCTATATACAGATCTATATCTATCTATTTGCATTACAATTTAACCTTATTCTTACCTTGGTCTTTCCTTCACAGGATAAACATTTTTGTCCCAACCTTTGCCTATTCAATTGCTGCTCCAATTTCTTTTTCTTTCTCATTCAAAATTTAATGAACACACTGCTTAAAAATGTCTTCTTCCATTATTGCTACTCTGCACTCCACACACTTCTCTGATGACCATTTTTGTTAGACAAGGAGCAGACAACTAGCAGAACTAACACACCATTTTCAAAACACTGACACATGCTTTTGCTTATATACATATGAAAAGCTATGGGTTTTACATATATGTACAAATACATGTGTGTACTCACACACACACCCCCCACCTTAGCTTGATGTCTCTTGACTCTCCCATTTGTTTACCCACTCCATATGGGAAACCTACTTTTCTGAAGCTTTCCTAAAGGCTTTGTTCTTTCTCACTACATCTTATCTAAGGGGAGTATCATCTTAAAAATAAGTTTGGTCACATAGAGATTTATGTGAACAATTTATTATCCCTTCCTTGGTCCCAACAAATGCAGGTTTACCCTAAAAAAGTCATTCCCAAAACTGTTAAACAGATCATTTTTGTACATCGTACCTCTGGTCATATGACTCTTTTCTTGGTAATCCTCATTTCTTACCCAGCTCTATAAACATCAAATATAGGTACCTTGTCAACATGGTCTGTCCCTGCAGCCTACCATCATCCTCGTTATCACCCTTTATTCAGTATCAAAATGCCATCCACCCTTTTACTCTCATAATTTCAGCACCAGTTCTCAAAAGCATTTCTAATTTCTGTTTGCCATACCAGTTCCCTTTTAAACTCTCCTTAAAACTCTCCTTCACCATGCCTTAAAAAACAAGAGTGAAGAAAGGAGGGAGGAAGAAAAAAAGGGAGAAGATAGTAAAAATCTAACCTTGACAATGGATTAGTTGTTGATGTGCTGAGACCACTGCCTGTACTACAGGCTAATACTGCCTCATTGTTTTCTCATACTCCCCCCATCTGCTTACGTCCATCTGCTGTTCCTTGTTTTATATGTGGAATTTTAGTATTTTGGAGCACGGACTGAATTTTTGTTCTGTACGGGTAGAAATCCCACTTCTGCGGGGCTTGGCTCCTGACAAGTACTTATATGTGCTTTGATAATATAACAACATATATGACTGCAAAATAAACATAAAACCCCCTTTAATTATATTCCTTGAAGGTGCAAAAGATCAGACTTGATGCACTTCATCATGCTAGAAAGTCTTTTATTTCTAATACTTCAAAAAGTACCACAGTAGCATCCATTCTTCCTGGCATTACAACTAGTTTGCTATCTGCCCCGTCATGCAAAGAGGGAGAATGAAAATAGGAGATTTCTGCATGGGTTTTGCCTGGGCTTTACTTTGTCTTCATGGAAACACCCTGATTTTATTTAAGCAACTGGGTTTATCACACCAGCATGAAATTCCCAGGCCTGGCTATAAACTTAGACCTGCCATGCTTATACCAGGCCCTACACAGAGATAACTGGAAATTACAGGATGCTATAATGGTGTCTGAGAAAGCACTATCTGCTAAAATGGAAGGACGAAACCAAGGAACTCATATTCATTCACGACCCAAGCCAACAACTGAACCCAAACTTCAAAGTCAAATGACAGAATACCAACTATACCACCCAGAAACCATTCATAAAGTAATATGAAAGCCTTCCAAAGAAAATTACTGGTCCAGTTTTCCAGAAAGCTAAACATTTCCCCATCCAACACAGATGGAAATATGTCTTATACACATTAGATTTGAGTCTGAATTTCCATAGATGCATATGCACATACAGTATATTACACAGAGATGCCTTTTTCTCTCCACAAGTGTTTTCAGGGTTGAATGAACATTATTTATTCAATTCCACTATTATTATTTTGGAATAAAATCCACACTGTAATTACAAATATCTACAGTTACATGCTCATCTCTGGGTTCATGTTATCCAGTGTTGTAACAATTAAAAAAAAAAAAGACTTAAATTTCATTGAAAAGTTATTTCTGGAGTCGTCCACAAGGTCATGTCTAATGCCAAGGCATATTGATGTATAATTTAATCTCACTTATAACAGACATATATATTTTCCTATTTCTTTAAAGAATGTCTTCAGAACTCTTTAAACTCTTAACATTATTCCCCTGAAACCTTTCAATTTTCATGTTTTGAAGATATTTAAATCCCAAAAAAATAAAATCTCGTCTCTGGCCCACTGAAACATTAAGACTAGGAAAAAGTAGCACAGATTCTCCTTTTACAATAGCCAAGGTAAATCAATAATCACTTCTGCAGAGAAAATAAAATAAAGGGAAGTTTATAAAATTTTACCTTCTCATGATAACTAAAATTTGCTTTTTTTTTCCAAAGACAAGAAAACTGGTAGCTGTACCACAGAGTGCTTAGAAAGCACTATCTTTCAAGATAGGAAAGAAATTCCAGGTGACATCATTTTTGGCCAAAGCTCAAAGGCCACTGAGAAGGGATACAGCTCTTCTCAATTATTCCACACATAAAGATCAAAATGAAGGCAAAGGGCCAATTCTTAGAGATACTTCATCCCAAATGTGCTACGTGATTACCTACATACTCATTGTGTATGTGAGAAGTATTTTTTTTTGATCAGTAAAGTCACACATGTTCCTTAAGTAGAACTGAAGTAGAACTCTTCCCCATTCTGCTTTCCCAAATAACGATGACGATCAAAGACCAAAGCAGTTTACACAAGGCAGCATTGATTCCACTTACACAACAGTGGACCAGCTGAAAACAGTGTTAGGAGGCCACACTGGGGTTTTTTGATGGGATTTTGTTGTTTGGTTTTTTTTAATTGAAGCCAAAGTATTTTTAAACTGGTTCTGACTGCATAAATGCCTAAGCAGAAGCAATTTAAATTAACATATTTTATTTTGCAGTTGAAGTGGGCTAGAAATGCACACCCACACAGTTACCGTGACTCAGTCAATCAGGAGTATCTGTTTAAGCTACAGCAGCTTGATTACTCGCAACTGCTTCTCTCTACCTGAAAAGAGCTGAACTGATTTTGAACCAGCCAATTCAAGTAAGCTCACACTTCTGAATTTATCCCTGAAAACCAGTATCAACTGGTTTTAAGTTTTCACAATGAACTTCCCCCCAGTGTAATTACACCGCCTTCATTTATCTTCAAGTGCATGGTTACATACCACGGCACAGCTTTTTGTGAGTCTCAGTGTCAGGGCGTGAGCATTAAGGGACTAACAGCATACTTCAAATACACAGCTCACTCATCTCCCATTTAAAAGGCGGCAGTTCTGTTTGGTGTAAAATTGGCTGGCTCCACAGGAGAAGAGCCAGAGAGATTCCTAAACACTATCCAGTGTCACCAGATCTGGCTGATTTGTTCACCCCTGCAGTCTTGCAGCAGGTCCAAGATGCAGTGTGGAGTGCACATTGCTGCCTTCCATGTGCACCTGAGGTCGGGAGAGTAAAGTCCATTCAGGACACCTGAGGGCAGTCCTGCATCCTTCCCTGGGGCTCAGCTCCACCCGGCCCCACTCTGTTGCATCCTTCAGTCAACTCTGTTTCATCTTCAGTGCTCTAAGGAGGAGAGATCCCTCACCTCCATTATAGGCCCATGTGGTTCCACTGCACTGAAGGATGTGTGCTGCCTCAGTTTCTCTCTAAGTGAAGTGTCTATCTGTTTATGCACCCACCTCCAAATGCCTTCCCCCCACATTTCCTCACAAAACACTCCAAGGAAAAGGAATGGCCTCTGAACAAACACTACATCCTATGACAAAACACCATCCCCTGAGAAAGGCTTTATTAGCAAAGACACATTTATTACTGAAAGCACTGTTAGTAGTATGTAAAATAACTTCACTCTCCAGCCTTCTTGTCATTCCCAACAGTGTACACAGATGACACAACACCAGGGAAAGGGTAATGCTCAGGTGCGGAACTTTAGGGAGCCACACTAGGAGAAATGATACAGTGGCTTGGAAAGAAACTTACTTTTGCAAAAGTAAAGCTCATGTCACAGGAGTGGAAGGCAGTGGACACACTGGGAGGAAAATATTTATATAACGGAAGTAACCAGCTCGACAGAGCTGGTTATAAAAGTTTTAAACTACAGAACAAGTATCATACAAAGCAGAGCTGTGCAAACTTTCAAGTGTTTAACTCCAACAGTACTATGAAAATAATACTGCAGCCTTGGCCTTTTCTGCTTAAATAACAAGCTGCAAGCAAGAGCCAAAGATGTCTATCATCTGGAGAGCAAAAAGTAGACTGAGATCACATTCTCACTTTACAGATAGCTACAAAGATTACGTGAAGATAGGACTGTAAAGACATATCTTTAAGTCCCTGCCAACCTAATCAAGATGGTATTAACAGTGATCTCACACTCCATCTGCCTGGCTAGTAATTTATGAAAAACGTACTTCACTATTACAGGAAAAATATGTTGCACTGCTTGTGGCCACAAACCTACGGCAGCAGCTCAGGAACTCTTGGATCAGAGGCCATGAGACCAGTTCTTGACATTTACCAGGTACTTCCCATGAGATGTGATTCATTCATATAACAATTCTGTTTGTTTGTTTGTTTGCCCTACTGATGATCTCATCTTCAGACAGATAAAATAGCTGATGAAAAATTTACAGTCCCTTACAATTTAGAGTGCAATACCATACTGTTTTGCTTTTCATCCTGTGAATTCTACATAGGCACTTCATTCAATTTCATGAGATTCTGAGTGATACATCTCCCTATTCTTGCACTGATCAGCAATCATTTCTGATAAAATTACTCCTTTTCCTGCCAGAAAACAGAAAAAGTCATCTTGCTTATCAAAATTGTATTTTTTTCAATTAATATTGCATGTTTGTTCCTTTAGCTTGCATTGCCTTAGAGTCAGACCTACGGGACTTGCTAGTTTCAGAAAGGATTTTTGCGGGGGGAGGAGTGGGAGGAGGGGAGAGGGAGAGGGAAGCAGTGGAGGTGGTGATGATGTCATTTTGGAAAACAATATAAAATCTTTCCATTTACAGTAAGGCAAAGTTCAAGGACAGCATTCTAATACTAGAATCACATAACATGACCTCTAGGTACCAAAAAACTCCCAACCAACACCGACAACAGTATAAACACACTGGAACTAATTGCTAATTATGTATTTCTTTGCTTAGCAGAACTACCATTTGGATCACCCTTTTAGTTGCTGTAGCAAGGGAAGATAGGACATGCAATGAAGAACATGGTAAAGCAGGACAAAAAAACCCCACTGTGTTTCTACAAATAGTCTTTCAGCTCCACACTAGGGAAAAGGTACCTAGAAAACTACTAACTGCATAAAAGAGTAGTGAGAATATGCAGAGCAATAACTAAGGAATAATGACTTATGTCCTAGTCAATACCTACTCATATGAACAACTTAATGACATCACTGCTTTTATGCTGAATAGCAACAAGGCAAAGTGAGCCTCTAATACTATTAGAAGGTTTGCACACTCAATATCATTTTTAAGAATTATACTACAATCAGAATATGCAAAGTTTTCCTCCTCTGGTTGTGAGACGAGACACGCACTTGGAGCATGAGATTATTTTCTTACCAAATAAAATACACAAATTACTTTGTATACACAAAGGCTGAATCAATCTCAAGAACAATTTTATCAAGAAAATAGGAAAATTCAGTCCCAGTAGCATTTGTTCCATCTTCAACAATGCAGATGAAGGGAACCCTTTCCGTAAATACACATACTCTTGCAGCTCCTAGACACCTCTATAAAACTAAACACTGCCACTTACTGTATTACAGTACCTTAATACAATTTTAAAAGAAATTGGGTAAATTTTCTAGTGTTCCTCTGAAAGCTTCTATGTGTGATATCTGCAACTCATACTCCGGGAGATTTTTTTGTCCCCTTAATTTGGCTCCTCAAATACTTCCATTTCTATTCACAAACACCCTTCTATGAATCTCATTCTGCCAGATAAAAAAACCCTACAGATTTGTCTTTTAGAAACATTCTTGGAAAACAAGTAATCTTCACTTTATCCAACAGATACACACTTTGTAGCTTTGTTAATATATATGCAAATTGTCTGATTGCTTGAAATTACTGATTAACAAGGCTGGAGAGCTGATTACCTGATTATCCAAGAGAAAAATAACTTAGCATGATTTTGCGTCATTTGACAGTCTAGATAATTTTCTAATTAGAGTTTTCAAGCGAATTCAGAGATACCAATGTAAAAGAGAGAAGAGGTCAATGATCTTTCTAGGAATTTTCTTCTTACGACAATCATTTGTCAAATGTCATTGTTATTTACAGACACTTCAGACACACACGCACAAAAATGAGAACTTAGATTTCCAAAAACATTCAAAACCCAACCCATGATAAAATCTTTTATGCTATTGCAAAGATATCTTGTAGAGGTGGAGGTAAAATTAGTGGTGCACTAGTATGGCACATAGCAAAAAACTTGCAGTGTTATCAATAAATTCTGAACTATACATGAAGCAATATATAGCAGATAATCTGTCAATATGCTGAGAGAATAAGTACTGGAAATACGTACTTGCCACAGAAAAGTTGTTGAGTGGATATGGCAGATCCACATCCTGGGGCTTCTCCTTATAGCCTATGAAAGAGCCATCTGTCTTTAGCAGGAAATATCTTGGCCGCCAGTTTTTTATATATTCTCCTAAAGTAGAAAAAAAATGTTCATTAGTATTGTAGAAAAAACCTAAACTTGAATATCAAAAAACATAAACATAACATATCAGCGTCTAACATTAGTTATACCAAAATCTTTTAAGATGTTTTCCATTTACAGAGAAAACCTTAACTCCCACCAAAAGAAGAGAAAGTTGAATTGCAATGGTAAGCCTGGACTGTACAATGATACCTCTGGAATAAGAAGCTACAAGTACAGTATAGTAATATTCCATAATTCTAAATTTAATCACACTACACTCTTTGAAAAATCCTACATCTTTACACCTATAAACAATTCAGATTTTTTTCAGAAAAAAAATAAGCACTACAGGTTGACTTTTGATAACCAAGTGAAATCTAAACTACTATAAGGTAGAACATTTACCCTGCTAAGCCAATGCAAAAGTCATTAATTTCCTCGAAACATACACTAAGCAAATACAAGAAAATTGAGGGTAATTGAAAAACCTACATAAAATATACTTAACAAATGTAACTGAGAGCAAAAGGAATAAAAAAAAAAAAGTAGAAGCCAATTACCTTCCAAGAGATAATTCCAGCAATAAACCTACCATCTCCATCTTCCCCCTACCCCAGGCTAAGCAGAAGATTCTGCAATCTATGAGGTATTTAGGATCAGAAACATACAGAACACAAAGACAATAGCTTAATTAATGCTACTTATTTGCTATTAAGGGCAAAAAAATCTCTTTCATTCTATTATACTTTACAATACCACACCAAAATCCCACCAACAGTTTCAGTTTTAGAGTGCAGTTACTCAGTTAAGTACAGGCTACTTTAGATTTGCCCAATTTTCCCCATCTTTGTTTTCTATATACTCTGCAGAGTAAACAATGAGGACTTATTTAAAATAAGTCACTGTTTCATCATTATACAAGTGAAAATTTTAAGAAGAAAGTGTATTAACAATGCAGAATCTCCAATCACACCTAGGACTTATCATTTGCAAAATGCTCTGAATGAACCATTCCAGGGGCTGCACTGGTCCTGTGCTAAGCCCCAGACAGTCAGTGCTGTTTACCACCTCAGCACCCTGTTAGCTCTAGCTACGTAGCTTTTAGGCAATTCAAAAGTCAGAAGGAAGTTTACATCCACCTAACATGGAGCTTACTTCATTAAAGGGTCATCTAAACGTTCATTAATCGCATCTTCACCTTTCCATCACAGCAATCAACTAATTGTCACTGAAGTTCCACATGGGAATCACTGGTATGGCCTTGATGAACGTGATCACAGCTTGTAAGGATTTTGACGATACCCATAGCCTAAAAAAAAAAATCTAACTGCAGCCACTAACATTTCTGATTTTCAACATGTATTTAAGCAGAGAAGGGGGGTTGCAATAGGAGACGGAGAAGAGGAAAGAGAAGAAAAACTAACACTGGACTATTCAGGCTGGCTTATGTTACCTGGCCCTCAGCAGGAAAACTTCCTATTTAGTCCTGCTTCTAGATAGCAGGGTACCTGCTTGAGTTTTTTATATAGGCATTTTCATGTAACTAGAAAGAATTGAAAAGTCAAAGTGTGACTTAATTTGATCACAAAATGAATAGAGCAGATATAGCACTAGTTACATTTGTACTGATGCAGAGCTTTATCTCAGACCTCTGGTACTAGCTGGACTGTGAACATCTCTACTGACACTGCCACTCTGAACTGATTTCACAATGGGAAATCCCAGCTAACAAGAGAGCATGCAATAAAAACCAAACCAAAACAAACGGGTATGAGATACTTTGTAAGTTGAAGAAGAAATGCAAGTGCAGTATAGGAAAACAAATATGTAACTTTAATACCAACAATTCAAAGTACATCAGCATTACATAAAAAGGTAAATACTTCTTAAATTAAGTTTGCTGAATACTTGAAAAGGAAATAATCATAGGCCTAAGTAAAGGTATGACTCATATTTTAGAACTATTTAAAATATGCCTTGCAACAAATTTGCTGAAATCTGCATGGACTCAAAAGTTGAAGCCAAAACAAAACCTTACATATCAGATCATCCAATATAAGTTTTAAAAATATTAATATCCTAGTTTCTTTGTAAAAGAGATGATAAAGAGAATCTTCTGTATTTTCCTAATAAATTATACCTCATTTCATTGTAAGAGTAAGTGACTGTTTATGAGAGAAAGTGCCAGTTGCTGGGTTTACAATCTATCAAGATCTTACTCTTAGCTATAAGGTGGGTTAACTTCTATGTAGGCAGGCAGCTAAACACACTGATGAATTTGAGGACAGCATGGAGACAGTATCAACATGCCCAAAGTAGTCAACCAGGCTTCAAAGAGAGTCCTCCTTTCTGCAAGGAACAAACTGGAAAGGGAGATAAGCAGACTTGACTCTTAAGACTCAGGGGTGATAGGGGAAGTACACTTATTAGTCACTCAGAAAAGAACAGAAGCCTTTGTTTACTTACATACACTCTCCAGGACTAAACCTATAGAAAAGGAGACCATTCTAACAGGTATCCTTAGAGACCCAGCACACACTTCTCTGATCACTTACTCCCTCTTCACTGTTTGGGCCAACACTTTAGATGGAGTATCTACTAGCAGCCAAATGCAGAGTCTCTTAACCAGAAAACCAAACAGATTTCTCATCATCTATAGAGTTATGTGGCTGATGTTCTGACTGGAGAAAAAACATTAGAAAAGTATGACTAGCACTTCCAAGCTCCTCTGAAGAGAGTTAGCAACTTTCAATAAAAGCTAATCATAGGACAGGTAAGTACCAGTTTAACCATGAGCACAGCTGTACCTCTGTCTTTGCTCTGCAAACTATAGCTAGACATAGAAAAAGCAATTTAAAAGCAATTGTAAAGTAGTATGGCTTCATAAGGATCCATATGTTTCTTTCATAGACATGTTTCTTTAAGGAATATTTCTTCTAAACAGTTTCCGGACATTAATGATGTCAGACTGCTTTTTCAAGACATCTGTATAAACACACACACATAAAACTCCTAATTTTGTCTTGAAATGACCAATATTCCAATCCCTCTCCAAGCCCTATACTTGAATATTTATCATCTGCCCTACATTTATTTTGTAATTTAATTAACAAATAGGTAACACTTTTGAAGACTAAAGTAAACGGTGGTATCAGTGAACAGTTCACTTAGCTGCTCAAGTGGTTTAATGGCTCTCGAATGCACCCTAGATGCTCTCTTATAACTGCATTCCTTCTACATAATCTGCCTAAAGACAGAAAATCATTTTAGTCCATACTTCTGAACAGACATGTGCTTACTGAACTTCCTTGAAAGAAATACTCCATTAAAAAAAATGCTAGAGCAAAGCAGAGTATTTGAAAAGGAAAAACTTCCATGTCTTCTAACTGAGCAGCTCCACATTAAAAAAAAAAAAAGTACATTTTTTGGTATGAGTAATATTCAATCACTTTGAAGATATTTGGAGTGTATGTTTGTTAAATATCTCAACACAAGAAAACTAGAGGAGATTTACATTTGAAATTCATTAATTCAAGTGAAAAAAAATTCCATGGGAAAGGATAAGTCCAAGCAGGCTAACCAAACCACAAGATATCCTGACAATTTAATGAAATGGAGCTGCAGTACTTAAAAAAGCAGTGAATCTGCCATAGAGAATTAATAGGTTTGTACCCTGCTTCCTGCTGAGTTAATGTAAGTTAAATTATTATTTTGCCTAAATTTATACCCTTCTAAGTTGAAAAACACGTTCTTTTAGGATCTGTTTATTAGACAGTAAGAAGAGGTTTCTAATTGCAACCACTGCAGCAAAGAAAGCCAAGTAATTCCTACATCATTTTAATTCTAGGCAAAGTTTTTAAAGCTACTTGAGAAAAGTGGCACTAGAATATGTATCTCGCTGATACATACAGAAAATAAATACATATGCAGACACAAAGCACAAATTTATAATCAATTTTATGGTTTTGGGGTCTGTTTTTTTAATAACTACCGAGAGAATACACGCAGAAGATGAACACAGCAGTATATTCCTGAAGCACATGAAAATGCAATCTGATCTTCATGCAAAAAGCACCCTCGTAACACGCAACTCTTTAATTAACGTTGTATTTAATAATACACTGGCTAACAACAGTAACAAAGAATGCTTAATGAAGGTTTGTTTAGAACATGACCCTCACGGTTGCCTCTTTATTCGCCCCTGTACTGCAGCCTTAATGATTTTTTTTTTTCTGCCTTTGGCAGACAGTAACAAGAATCCTGCCTTCAGGACATTTCACAAACTATGTTTATTCCAGCGATGCAATGTTGGTAGTTTCGATACTGCTGAAGAGCTTCAGAAACAAGAGCTTTCTAAGAAATCATATGAGTAGTCAAAAAAAATCCTTGTTAGACAAATGTGCCACTCAAAGTTTGTAATTTTTTTACTTCACCTCAGAACTCAAACTCTCTTTTCACACTTATTTTTCACCTCAGATTTGACAGTTGCTATTGTTAGCCTCACCACTTGTAATCCTTAAGCATATGGAAATTTAGCCACTATTGAAAAATTAATCCGTAATTTAAAATTAGTCTTGTTATTAAAAATGTATTTTTTAAAATAATCACTTTTGCAAAACATCTACATTTTTCAATATGTAAATGGTTTCAGAGGTGTGAAGGAAATGTCTTTAATATACAGTGCTGATAAGCAACAGAAACCTGAGTTCAAAAACTTGCTTCCTTAAAAGAAGCAACAGCTGCCACACAGACATAAGTGAGATTTAAGAGGAAAAAAAAAAAAAAAAAAACAACAAAAAATCAAAAAAAAAAAAAAAAAAAAAAAAAAAAAAAAAAAAAAAAAAAAACCAAGAACACACCAAAATTCTGCCTCTTGTCTGTTTCACCAATTTATTCAAATGGTTTTAATAGAAATAATACACAAATATTGCTTTCCCTTCTTTTTTGTTAAATCAAACTCCCTACAATAACATTTAATAAACAGAGGGGAAAAAACATGACTTTATCTAAGACCATTAAACAAAATAATTTAAAAGTCAATAAAACATCCATATGGAATTTTTCTTTAAAAGAAACAACTGTAATTAATGTCAGGTCAAATGAAATTATCAGTAGTAATGCCAGTGGTTTTGAGATTGAATTTCCTTACCTTGGCCCTCTGAGGGCAGTGTTACCTAACACACGATTGGAAGCATCAGCAGACTATTTGATTAAGTCAGTAGACACTAAGTAAATGTAAAGCACTTCTCCTAGAATTTACTTACTTCTAATTTCCTTATAAGAAATATGTTACTGTAAAAAATAAAATAAATGTTTAAAAAAATTAGAAAGTATACCTGTCCTCATAATTTGATATGTCCTTCAATCTAATGTAAATGTGTAATCATACATCATATAAAATATTTTACAAAATCTTATTACATGTCAAAAAATTAAATTAAATTGATTTTTTCTAACATGCTTTAGTGTTTTAAAAGGCATTTTTATCACATACCCTCTCCCAAGTCTTTGCTGGTAGTTCAAAGAAAAGCAGAATTTGGAACTAACACTTTCTGATTCTCTCTTACAGTGAGACAGCGATCATTTATTTATACTGTTTTCCCACAGTTCCCAGTAATGCTGAAAGACATTTTGAGCACATCTGTACTTACATTACTCAAATTAATTTTTCCAGTCCCAATTGAGAAATAGGAAACATTTCATGCTACGTGTGGGCATTGGCTTATACCACAGCTAGGTTTCCATAAAGTTTCTTGCAAATTGGAAAGTTTATGTGAGAAAGTTTGAGTGCCTTTCACTGTGCACGACATTGCAATGATCCAGCACAGTTATCAGTAAGACTGGTCACTTTATGTTCACCTATTTATAGGTATGTGGGCAGAAACCAGTGAAAACCACACAGATGTTAATATTCTGCAGAAGGCAGCGAGTAGCCTCGGGTATGAGCTCTAGAAGTGGTTCAGCTGAGCAAGGGGAAAGGAAAGCAGGGACAACTCTCTGCCCTCCATGCCAGACAAGATGCACCACAGAGCTGGCAAATGGTAGATTCTTTGTTCCTGAGGCAGTACTAAGCAGTGACCAAAGAGAAGGGGTCCTACTAGGAAAGAAGATTTCTCCCAAGCAGAGAAGCGCAGTCAGGGCGAAGACATGGAGGCAGCTCTCCATGGTCTCAGGTGCACCTCCGCAGCTAAAGCGATGGGGAGAACCAATTTCCTCAATGGAAAAATTTTCCCTGCTCTTCTTCAGGGGTTTCCTTCCCCCCAAGTTGTGAATGTAACCTACACACATGTTCCAGGGTTCTAGGGTTCAAATGACCAGCCACCATGGCTTTTTCATTTTGCTGGAATCAGTCACTGCCCTATCTTGTATAAATGCAGCAGTACTTCAGCTCCTGCTGTTTATTCAACCCTTTTCTGTTGCATTAATAATCTTTTCTCTAAAATATGCAAAAAAAAATCTAGAGAAAAATATTCAATAACAGAGACATATCACTATTTAAACGTAAATGCGGTTTTCAAACTGGGCATCTACAATATCCATTCAAAATTACTGATGTGATTTGGCATCTCATGGAAAATAAATGTTCATTTTCACATGCACGAAATTTTGTCCTTTTAAAAAATCATACCAGAAATACTGAGCTAGCTGACATCCTGACAAATTGAGAATTGACCTTTACCATGCCCATTTTGAGCCAACAGGAAGAAAAACTTGCCAGTTTCAACATCACTCTCCCTTCCCTTTCATTCTTGAAGGATAAGAATTAGAACAATAAATAAATTAAATAGCAGTTGATATTACCACATGCTGTCTGGAATAACAGAGTCCTGTATTGCATCAGCATCCCTGAGCAACAAAGGAGATCAATATTTTCTAAATATGCCTGTGATTCAGGAATGGAAAACCAAGGTCTGTATTCTGGAAACATTTGGAGACAGTGCTCACATTTTCTAAATTTCTCTCTTGCACAGGGCTTTATAGCATAAAAGTCCAAAAATGCTACATTTTTTAGCTGCTTCTCAGAGCAGCTTTTTATTTTTTAATAGTGTTGAGCTGTACTTGTGGTAAATGCAAAAAAATATTTGAAATATTGTGTCACGTATTTTTTTTTTATAGCTAAAACCTTACTGTTCTTAGTAATTTTAAATATTTGTAATTTTTTTTATACAAGGCTATCAGTATCAAGTGGTATTTTGTATACCAGAAAAAATACTACTTTCCTTTCTTCTGGTTTTATCAAGTGCTAGTAGACCAAAGGATCTTTTTCAGATTTTGAAAATATTTTAAAGAGTAGGACGAGTATACTAATATTTATCTATAAATTACAGTGAATGAGACATTCAGCTACAGCAGCAAAAATTTTAATTCATGTACTTGATAAAAATGTATTAAATCAGATGATTAAAATATAAATGCTTTTTACATGTAGCCAAGGTGAATTAAACATCCTCTTAATACTATCTACATACAAAATTTTCTAAGACAGTTAACACTAGTTTACACTAGGAATTTCAAAATTTCCATTGTTTGCAAAGGAGTATGATAAATTTGACAATAGCATTACCATTCAGCTGAGTTTCTTTAACAGATTAATGCGTTGTCAAAATTATGTGACTTTTCACCCCTTAAAACTTGTACACTTGCTAGCATGTTTTCACAAAGCAAACTGTCTCTCTTCTAGAACCGACACATTGCAACAATTTTAAAATAGCTCCTCTGAACTTTCTCCTTGTCACTAGGTGTGCTCTTAGCCTCAAATCTTGCCAGGTGCCAAAAAAGCCAGCACCAACACCATTCACCTACGTTTCTTCATCAAGCACATCGCTGAAGTCAACCTTTTTGCTTTGTCGCTTAGGCTGCATCACTTGCAAAGAATCAGTACAAGATATACAGATTCCTCAAACTGCTTGAGCTGAAACAGCCCCACTACTGCTGTACACACCAGGAGATCTTTTGGGTTGCAGGAAATGCTTCATGATATACAACAATGCAGCACTACCCAGAGTAACCGAGCTTCGCGCCAGTAGTGACAAACACCACAATTCTGTGAAGAAGGACCAACAACGCAACAGGTAAAAAGCAAATCTCAATCTGCAGTGCTGGTGACCTCTGTCTAGACTCAGATGCAGAAATTGGTACTTGGGTAGGAAGCAGACACACCTGAATTTTCAGTTAAAATTGACATAATCCAAAACGGACATCTTCCACTCTGCCACAGTGACAATAGAAAGGCACAGCACATGCTCCCATCAGTAGTTATTGTTACCAATGACCTACAGATGCTTATTAGACCTAGGATGGAAGATACAATAAAAAGGGGTTCCTTCACTTTTGGTGAGGACTTGGTGGGAAGCAGTGGTTAGGTTCATTTCAATAATATTTAAGTCACGGTGTGACTGACCAAAAAACCCTAAAATGTGCTGATAACTGGAAGACATGACTGCAATCCATAGCCACACTGGCTTCAACCACTATTTAATTTTCCATTTTTCAGTTCAATACAGATATCTGAATGCTGAATGTCAGATAATATTAGAGAAAAAAAAGTAATTATTTTAAAAGTTTTCATTTTTATCTTTAAAGTAAGAGATCACCTGGACAACAGTGCTTTTGTTTAGCCCTTCTGGGGCTAACTTAATTTCCCCCTATTTATATCCTTTCTCACATTTCTTTCACATTATCCTGGAAACTCATCATGACCAGAAATCACTGAACAAGAAATAAGAAAGGATTTTAGTGGAAGAAAGAAGAATGTATTCCTAGAGAGTGATCCAAATTTATTTTATGTGCAACTGTCAAACAGGAAAATATAAGTTATACCTGACCAGCGCCTTGCCTTCAGAGAAAGAACTGAAAATAAGATCAAGTGAAAGAGAAAATTAGTTGCTAATCTCATTCTAACCCCTAGCATTTACTTGCCTACTCTATAATACTAGACAATCACCAATTGGCACTTTCCGCATAAGAAAAGCTCAGGATGCAGAAGTAGGGGTATGCAACCTACTACTCTTGAGGCAGACAGACAAAGCTATGTAAGAACTTGTAAAGCACCTGTCCCCCGAACGTTTGAGACTGAAATAACTGCATTACTCTTTCTACTTCCACAAGTACCAAATTTGTTAAGTCGTTGTTTTGTTTTTTTAAAACCCACCACATGGAGAAATCAAAAGTTTTCTTCCCCACAAGAAAAGGCTCTTTTTAGGAATAAACAATGGAGGGAGGGAAGATATTAAACTCCTGAACTAATTAACAGAAGTAAAGAAGGCGGTGGGGGACAATGATAATTAATACATACCCTCCTCCTAACCAAATCTCCACATACATTCATTCTGTATATGCACACACAACAGCAGCATCATAAACCGTCTCAAGTTCTTGCCATTATTCAGTTCGACATCTGCACATGTTTATGCGTCTCTCCAAACAACCTCTTGAACACCCTGCTGGAGCTGTCATTTTTTTCTTCTCCCTATCTGGCAGATGGCAAGTCAACAATCGGCATCAACAGCAGCCGAATATCTCCCCCCTCCATCCGACCCCCCTAAACAGACACAATAATAACTTCTTTGTGCTTCCCCACAATGCAGCTGCTTAAACCATTTCGCTACAAGGCTGCTTTGCCTTAATAAAAAAAAAAAAAAAAAAAAAAAAAAAAAATCCCTTCTGTCAAGTCTAAAAAGCAGCATAATGTTAAGCAAGCTAAAGCCACAGCACAGCTGCAAACGGGCAGACACATTGACAGCTCCTCCCTTAACAAAGCCCTGTGAATTGAAGGGGGTTCATCTGAGGCTCACACAGTAATTAGTATAAAAAAGTCCGACAGCCTCTATTATGCTAGAAAAAAAAACTGGACAGAACTGGGCTGCTGTTTTGCGTCAAGAGTTCTGCTGCAGAGTAGATAAATCATGTTGGGTTTTTTTCCTCTCTTTTTAAAGACAGTAATAAGGAGGATGAGAGAAGCTAATTTGAAAACTTGGACACAGTAATTGTACCATATGGTGAGCATTTATCCCTTCTGAAATACACGCTAACAGTCACTTACATGCACAGTGCTTTGTTTTACAGTTGTTATTCTCCCTACCATATTCATAAAATGGATCTGAATATCTGATACTCCAGAGAAGTTGTGTGTAATTAGCAGCAAAACTGCCTGAGCTTAATATATTGGCCTAACATAGCAAACCAGTTAATTGCAGAAAATCCCATGCCCCCAAATTTAAATAGTGTCCACTTCAAGGATTTTTTTATTTCTCTCAAACTGGCTAAATATCACACATAATGAAGTTCAGAGGAATTATTTTTTGACACTAATATTCCTTGATACTGTTGGCACTAAAATACGAGTGGGAAGTATTCTTCTTTCCATCCAATGCAGTATAGAGGAATTAATTCAAGAACCATTTAAGAGTAACCACAAAATACTTCACTTCCATCACATTTGGGAAAGAAACTACTCCCTAAATACAGGTGAAACCGAACTTCGACATGAGGCACAGGAAACAAAGACTTCAAATCCACTCCCCCACCTTAACCCCCATTTTCATCCCAGATCATATTTTGCAATGTTTTTGTTAGCAAACCAAATGCTTTGTTCATAAGGACCTGCAAAATTTGGAAAATATACCACCCAGCCCTCAGGATCTGCTTGCTCTTTACCACATGCTTCCAGCTTTTAACCCTGTTCATATAATTATATCATCATGGAATCACAGAAGATAAGGAATCAATTGAGTGGAGATGGAAGAATTTAGGTTTCCTTACATAAAAGAAACACTGTAGTTCAATGGGAAAATTATCAAATCTTAAAGTACTGCTTTCAGAAAATAAGATGTAGTAAACTTCCAAGCAGGGAAAATACAAAACTCAAACAGAACGAAAGATGAAAATTTTGTGAAAAATTACTCAGACACAAAATGAAGTCTGCAGCTGAGCATAATGTACTTGCAAAGAATCAGAATGGTTTCTTTCCCTTCGTTTTTACCTCATAAGAGAACAACAGAATCTGCTTCAGGTAAGAGACAAATACTTTCAGTCACTCTAGATCAAAAAGGAGGTACTGGAGCAGAGTGGTAAGTACTAAAGAATGGAACTAGGCAGAATACATCCACAGTTACTCAGAAATTGTAAAGGAAGGTAAAAACTACCGGCAAAAAACAGTTATCCTTCACTGTTAACAGTTCAACTGAAGGATTCTAAATGGAGAATTACACCCAATCCCTCAAGATTAAAAATAATAAAAAAAAAAAGCTTAGAAAGAACCTGAACTTTTCAAGTCAGCCGGTTGGATGGCAATTGAAGAAAACTGTGTATAATTCTGTTTTTAATCACACATTTAAATAACACAAACCGACATAAGATAAACAAAGCAGGACTGCTTTTGAGTAGAAAAACTATGTCCATCATATGGGCTATCTTTAAGAACACCAAGAAAATAAAATGGATAGAGACTGACACAATTTATTTCATCTTGTTTAAAAGCTTTTAATAAGTTTAAAGAAACTAATTGTGTGAGTGAAAAAAGTCGTGTGGTAGAGTCGAACAGAGAAAGGAAACTGGGTAAAAGGAGGAAACCAAAATAGAACAGTCAAATTTTCAAATTTCAGCCCACGAAGCTCTACAGTTCTCTGTTAGGAACACTTTTAATTAATATATACAGCAATGATCTAGAATCACCACTACATATACTGCAGGACAGTAAAACTATTCAAGTTTATTAAGAAAGGGAAGAATTTCAGAGTGGCAAAGCTATGCCAGTGAGCTGAGAAACACCAGATGAAATACAGTGAAGAATTAGTTGAATTAATAAACAGTTACAGGAATAACCTAAAATGCTCATACATTGTGTAGTTCTAAGTTAACCACTAAAAACAATTAGTATAACCTCAGTTTAAGTATGCAGTACTGCAAAAAAAGAAAAATGTTCTCATTTATAAAGTTACAGAATTCTAGGAATACTATAAATATTATTATTCCAAGATAAACAAATCAATTACAGTTTTGATAACTATATTTTTAAAAAATGACATGAGAACAGAAGAGCTTTCAAGACAAAACACACACTCAACACAGTAGTAAGCAGAGTAAGAGAGAAACAGAGTGAGGAAAGACTGGATTAGGATTCACTTTCAAAGGAAGGACTACAACAAAAGGGTTTAACCACGCAAATGGCCAATAGTAGAGTATCAGTCATTTCACAGGAACACACTTTCAGAAAAATTCAGGAAAAGATTTTCAAACATTCTGCATCCACAGTTCTAGCTGAATTCTGTAACATCGCCATGTAACTAGAGCTTTGAGCCATGGCAATGCCAGCCACTCTCCCATTAATTCAGCACTGGACCCTACTAGCACCTTTAGAAAAAGTCAGCCTCTCTTTGAATGCTGCGAGACATCTCCAAACTTGCATGAGCACTTTATTTGAAAAATTAAAATCTCACATTCAAGAAATTGGAGTAAACATTCAACACAGGCATGTTCTGCCCTTACTTGCTATGCATTTTTTGTCCTAGTACAAATCTGGTACTAGCCAGGAAGAATTAATGGTGAATGAAAGTCTCAGTCCTTGGACACTTTGGTTCACTTTAAAGACAATCTACTAGCAGCACAGTCCATTTGGGGAGGTGAGGAACACTTGTGAAGGAAGCATGCAGTGTGTCTCATGTCCCACTCCACTGCATCAGCACTGGTACCCATACAGCTGAGACAGGTCTATGAAAAGCACACTCCAAGAAGATAGGTTGTGATCAGATCAAAACAATTTCAGGTCACTGTGCTGCCAGTATCGGCACAAAGGAAAGATACAGAGTAATTGGCTGGGGGCAAGAAAGATGCAAGGGAGAAGGGGCATCAACACAAACTTAGGCAAGATTAACTACTGACTAATCAGACTGCCTTGTGAGTGCAATTCCTGTTTTCCGGTCAAGTTAGAAAATCAGGTTCAAGTGATTCAAGTTTCTAAGATCAACTGCATCTCTAAGCAATGATGTCATGATAGTTCTGACAAAATATTAAACTAAGAATTTTCCTAATACAATTCCATATTCTATACAACCAAAACAAATCCTGAGACATATGTCAGAATATATTCTGTCATTTACTTTACTCATGTATACAAAAATTAGAGACAAAAAATACGTAAACTGTAAGGAACGTATACAAATCCTTGTGGCAAATAACTGAAAAATCACTTAAAATTCACAATTTGAAAAGCTAGAAATACAATACTTTTACATGTATTTTTTTAATAGTTATTACAATTTAATAATACTACAAAATCTTACCAACTTAGAGATCCTAATATAAATTGATATTTTGAGTTAGTCACGCAATATGTCCCACACCAAGGTAGTGACAAGAAGATAAGAACAACAGACTATAATTAAAGTAATAGAAGTAAAAAAACAAACAAACAAAAACACCAACTCATTTTTAATCTCAGAATTCTACGTATTTCTAAAAGTTTTCACTGCCTTAAAATTAATAAAACAGCTCATAATTCACACAGAAATCATAATACAATTCAATTTTAATATACATATTTTACAGTATTTTAATTTGCAGTATTTTCTTATCTTACAATTGTAATAAATATTCAGGCAAATGAGGTGTTAAGAAGTCCTTTGCTTCAAGTTTTTCCAGTCCTCTTAATTAAAAGAAAGCTTGACTGATAAGCAAAAATGCAAAATTCTCAACCCTGCAGTTTTATTGGCAAAAAATTTTTGCATCATTTTCAGTCACTTTATAAACTTTTAAAACACAGCTATAAAATACGACCCCCAAATTCCAGCCAGAAGACAGAACTGAAAGATGACTGACCTGCATAAGACAAAAATTTATCTAACCAAGCTCAGGATGAAGTTTGCTACTATTTTTCCACTAACAGACACAGATCTTGTGGTTTCTCTGCTATTAGCATACCATTTTTTCCTAATCTGAACTACTGAAAAGTGTTTAATGACTTAGCCTCCAAAATCATCTAACAACTTATAGGAAGACCTTAAATAGATCTCAGCAAACTCTACAATTGGTTTATTCAATGCAGAAGTCAAATTTCATACAAGAGAAAACACTGATTATCTTCTCCTACATTTGGCCTTTCTGAAATTCTGATTATACATACAATAATTAACCGGCACCAAATATTTAACATTTGTGACACAAAAATAACAAGGACCAATAAACAACTGTAATTTACAAAAAAAAAATGTATTTGCATTTCCATTTAATTAGGTAAACAAATTTGATATGCTTTTAGTGAACTCTTTTTCCTCTAGAAAATAAATAGCACAATTCTCTAATTAATAAAAACAAAAATGGAAACTGACAACACTGACTTCAAAAGCCTTTTGAAAGTCTGTACAGGTGATGTCACAAACGCTGTCACATCTGAGCGGGTATTGTCTGCAGAAAGTTCAGAAATGTCCATTTTAATCAAAACATTTATTAGATTAGAGGTAGTTGTGTGTTTTGTTTTTATTTTTAAAGAATTAGATAATTCCTTAAGAATCGTGGCTGAAAATCCCTTTAAAAATAACAAATTAGGTAAAACCTAAATAGCTGAAATATAAGGATCTGATCTGTAATGGACACAGAAACCCATGTAAGAGTGAGGGGAAATTCTTACTTTATGCTTCCTTCAGCCTTCACTGTTAATGTTTTCATAACACTGATGTAACACTCGCATTTTCTAATTTGCTTAAAATGAACTACAAATTACCCCCTCAGCATACTAAAATGCCAGGGATAAAGTACTAAAAGACAGAAAACACAATATCTCCAAGCTTGCAGTTACTTTTAAATTGAATCTTTTAATTTTGTGATTCTTCAAAACCAGTAATACCTTCTATTTCCCCCCACTGCAAAACACTAACTATTAAACAATTTTTTTTCATGTTAAGGAACCCTCACATCACTGATCCAAACCCTAGAGACAGAGATGAGGACTCTTGATCACTTCAATGCTGGTTTTAATTGTCTGGAAAAAAAACCACTTTTCTTTCTTTTTTCCTAGTGCAATTTGGCAACATGGCACCGTCAAAATGACCAAGCTGTACTTGGGAAGGGATTTGAGCTGCATAGGTGCCCAAAGATCTCTTAACCGTTCATATTCCTATTTAGAGCCTAACTATACACTTAAGCTTCTTTTGATGCAAGTCATCTATGTTCTACAACCATTTCTTATATGTCCCCAGTAAAGATAACCAAACAAAGAAAGAAGTCTTTCTAATAAAGACTTCCAGTGTGAAAAACTCAGGTATAGAACCTCTTAAAACATCTTTGAAAATGTCATGCCTGTGACATAAGAACTGGAAGAAATGACAACAGAATAAAGCTATGCTTTTATTTCAAATTCCAAAGAGGGAAGAAAAAAAAATCTCATGCCAGAATGAGGTATGAGGACATATGGCCAGTCTATCACCTGACTACCAAACAGCAGTACTAAAGCTGCCACATGTTTGTTAATCCCGAGAGGTAAAAACGCTGCTTTGCCTTCCGGGGGTCGTGCTGCATATGAGCGCCCGTTACAACGCTGATGCATTTTTCCATGTTGACGTTCCCCAAGGAATCCAAGTTCCCCATCAGGGAGAAGTGACAAAAATTTATCATCTACTCTAAGAGTCTTCCATATTTTTGTTTATCAAGTGTGCACACAAGAATACCAAGCATCAGCAGCACAGCTAAAACAATTTTAACAAAAGCTTTTCTTCTGGACATCTACAGTTTAATTCAGTTAAATTTTATACCCAGACTATTTAGTTTGGGTATATAAGGCATATTTAGTCTTACTATTTTGGACTATTGAGTTTTCAGTGACAGCTTGATCTTGTAAAAACAGATAACAGTTTGACAGGGAATAACTGGAAGTTAGTGATAAGATTATTGGTTTACAGACAGCAACTTCTCTTCAGACAATTCATGATTAAAGGGGGAAACATTTCGCAGAGATCTGACCATTCTCTAGTGTACTTATCGTTTCTGTATGGGGCAGAAGGTAACATCAAGGGATCAATGATCAGTAAGCTATAGAAAAACTCTAGTCCTACACAAGATTCTCATTTTCCTGAAATAGGTCTGTTTTCAGACTCCTCTAGTTCCAGTAAAACCCCTCAGTGAATTCTAGGTGCGATTTTTCACTATACCTCAACTGATCCAGCTGAGGAGAAACTCTTCCTCTTCCTCGTTCCAGTCCTGCTGCCCAGGTCTTCCTTGTCTGATCTGCCACTCATACAGCTCAATAGGTAAAAGAAGAGGGAGTAAAACAAGGCAGGAATAGGGCAGTTTCCTGCAAGATCAGATAACTGACCCCATCAACTGGCAAGGCATATTCTTGCTAAATTCATCACAAGGTGTTGTGTTCCAGGCACAGTTCTATCAGAACCTCCTCTTTCATTAGCAGCATACCATTAGATCTGATTGGGTATAAAAATGAAAACATCCTCTGGATACCGTTTTCAAAACCCTCCTCTCGCCATGACACAGTGGATATCTGTCTAAAGGACCTGGTTATGTGAGTAACAAGTGGAGGGCTGTATGTGTATCTATTGTCGATTGTACAAGCACCCAAGCAAACAACATATAGCTTCTTGTTGCCCCTCTGTAAAAGAACAGCCATGCTGCCTGGTTTCATTTCTCATGCAAGTTTGCTCCTTAGGTGAAAGTGCAAAAATACTAACACTCCTGCCTTTGTTTAAGGAAAAAAAATTAACAGTGACTTGCACAATACCTTTAGCTCCCTACATTTGTAATTGTGCCACCTCAAAGACAACATTTGTGTTCTTAACTCAGCAAACACACTAGCGAAAGTGCCCGTACAGTGACTTTAAACAACTCTATTTACTTTACATGTCAAAACAATATTAAGAAATTACTTAATTCTAGGAATCAGTACCTTCCCTTAGAATGTAAAAGCCTAATGGGCTTAAATTATTACAATAAGAAAACAAAAATACACAGCAAAAGAGGTATGCTGACACTCCACATTCAGTAAGAGAGCTCTCCCTTTCCATAGGAGAGTAGGAAAGTGCCAAACTTGTGGCAACAGCATACCCAGATAAGAAAGACTATGAAACACACCATGAACTACAGTAATTTTATATTTTAATATTGATGCAGTTTTTCTCAAACAGCATGTCAGAGGGGACTTCAGCAAAGAGCAACTGGATTTTCAGTTTCCTTTGAATAACACTCTGAGCAAGTCTTGGACAAATTCTCACCAAATTTACATTTCATTGCTAATCTGCGTATCTCATGTGCAAATTTGTATAGGACATTTTGTGATTTTTATTCATGGTATCACATATTTTAAGACAAACAGGAACATCTCATCAGTTCAGTATGACCTCTTCAAGGAAACAGGCCACAGAATTTTCTTCCATTATGCATGTACTTGCAAAATTTTTTTCTAATGCTTATCTTCCAAAATGTATTGTCTTGTTTTGAGGGTATCAAAATGCTCTCCTTAGTATTTTTCAGTCTTTTCTCTTAGATTCAGAACCTCATCTTGGTTCTGAATACATCTGGATTCAACCTTCAGTCTTGGAGCTCCATTACTGTTTCAGGCTGTTACAACAAAAAACTCTCATGTTCCCCTACTAAGGTTCTTACTTATGGCAAGGCAATACCATACTCCTCAATAACCACATAGGCTCCCAGAATCTCATGTTCTAAAGGCATTCTCTCCAATGCTGAAAACATTATCATTTTTCTTCTTTATGAGATGTAAATATTCATTTAAATATTAAATATTAAAAGAGAAACTGGAATGGAACTCATGATTTCCATCTCGCTACGCTAATTTACTTCTCTGTATTCTTACTATGCATCTTGAGAGGCTGCGAGGAAACCATTTTCTGCATAACTTGACTAGAAACTCTCAAGAATTACAAGCATTTAAGAACCCAAACACTTTATTTAACTCAAGGAGTTTCAAATATTTTCAGTTCATGGAACTTTAACATTTTCCAGCAGAAAGTCCTAAATACCAAGAGAAGTGCTGTGTCTTACATCCTGGACAAGTCAGCTGTTTTTTTCTCAGTAACCTTTTGTAGACTCTTCCAAAGCAGTTCAGAGATCCCTCAGAATCTACCAACAGGATGGAAACTACTTTATTATTACTTTTAGATACTATTAAATTGTATTAGATACTATTAAAATAATATTACTTCTCTAGTGGAAGATTTCTCCCTCTCCTAGCTTCCTAAGTAGGTTTAGCACCAGACTGGAAGAAACCTGCCCAATTAAATCTGATATGCAAATATTCATCATTACCAGAAAAATATAGGTTAAAATAAGAAAAATAATTTTTAAATGTGGCAAAGGACTAGCTCAAAAGACCTTACAAACAGGCAGGAGACTAGTGAAAATACTAGGATGCCACAAAAAATGGCTGCCATAATGAAAAAAGAAAATAACATAGTTCTGTCTTCTCCCCCTCTCCTTCTCCACCTACCAAAATCCACTTGGATGTCTTAATGGAAAAGTTAAAGGTGATTATAGGGAAAACATCAGTATTAAGCATGAAAAGCTTGCCTAACTAAGGAGGAAAATGGAAGATGATAAAATATGTCAGCATAAGAAAGAGTCAGGAGGTCCCCCAGTGATCCATGCTGGCATCATTTTTATATTACATCTTCCTCAATGACGTGGACAGTGGTGTGATCCATGACATCATACACCTTACTGATGATATTACACTGTAGTGGATAGTCAAATGCCATGTCTATAGCACAGAAGAAGAGAAGGACCTATTCTCATAAAACTGAGTGGGTAAAGGCAACAAATGAACATTGGGTACATACATGTGAAGTAATGTATCTAGGAAAAAATAATACAAACTATGCCTCACAATGTTTACTTTAGAATCACAAGTTATACTTTAGCTGAGTCCTGGATTCATCACTGACAGCTCTATGAAATTGAAAGTTCATGTACAGCAACAGCCAAAAAAACCTGACAAAATGCTGGGCATGTCAGAAAGGATACTGAGAACAAGAGAAAGGATGTCATTTTGCTGATACAGAAAACACTGCTGTGCCCACATCTTCATTACCCTGTACAGTCCTGTCTGCAAGGCTCAGGAAGAATGTAGCAGAATTGTGAGAAAAGATAGAGAGAGGAAATCAAAATGATCCAGGGGATGGAGCAGTCATCTTTTCCAAGACAAAATGAATGACAGGAGCTCATTAGTTTGGAGAGGAGAAGCTTGAGGTTTACAAAATCGTGAAGGCAGAAGGTAAGTGCAGAACTGCTGTTCACCAAATACCACAATACAATATTTAGGACCCTTGGTGAAACACATCCATAGATATCATCATCATCATCATCATCATGGTTGTGCTTCGCAAACGAAGATTTGGGAAGGGCTCTACCCACATTTGCTACAAGCACGCTGGTGGCTAAAGAGGCCAATGCAAGATAGACAAGTCCAGTTGCAAAAGGCACAGCAGAAAGACTCCCTGGATGGTATCTGCAAGACACGATTCTTTCTGCATTGTCTTTTCTCTTCGAGGGTGATCCTGCGTGCGTTCTCAAAGGAAGCAGCAGTGTTATGGATTGTGTGTCTCCAGACCTCCCGATTGGAGGCCAGAGTAGACCAGCAGTGAAGATCAAATAGATATACCACCTAACATTATTAATGCAACAGTTATGGGCACTGGGAAAGTGCAAGGAGAATGAAAGGCAAGAAAAGTATCAAACTTGCAAACTCTCCCTAAAGAACATCTCCTCTGTCACTGCTGCAGACAGAATACTGAGCTAGATGGGCCATTGGTATGACTCAGTAGGCTATTTCTTATGTTATGCTTACTAAAAAAAAGGTTTCCTGTTTTGTAAGCCAAACTGCATTGCAACAGTTTAAAATCAAAACTTCTTCTTCTCTCTGCTGTGCACATGAAGAACACATCATATTATAACTTATCTTTTCTTACTTAGCCTCAGTAATTCCAATTCATTCAACCCATACTCACTCACAGGTCCCTGAATCGCTGATCTCTCTCATTGCTACTCTCTGTTGAATAGTTTTTTATGATCTTGAACTGCATCACTCAGAAATGGATGCAGTTGTCCATCTGAGAACTTACGTGCTCAATGGTGCAGAAAGATGCATCTTATAGGTTCTATCACTGTTTATGCATGCATATGTTTGCTTTCTTCACAACAGCAAGATATAATTAATATCCAGTTTGTGATCCAAGGTACCTACTGGACTTTCTTCTGAAGAGCTGCTTACCTAGCCACTCTTTCCCCATTAATTTCTTTGTAAAGTAGATGATTCTACACTGCACGTCAAACTTGCTCCCCTTGAACAGCTTCCAGCTCCTCACACACACACCACATCTCCACATTAGCAATACCACTCTGAATTCTAATCCCATCCTCCAGCACACCTGCAGTCCTTTTCATTTTGGAGACACCTCAAAATACTAATAACTGTTCTCTTTGCTATTACTCACCACATCAATGAAAGTATTGCCTAGACAGAGGTCAGGAAAGTGCCTAACAAAATTCTAGTCCATATTTACTTCTACTCTGATATCAAACCTTTAATAATTACTCAGCACAGCCTTCTAGCAATTTTGTTCTTAGAAACAAACTTCACAGTTCTTTCATCTAATGTATATCTTTTTTCCTTACAAAAACATTATTCACAGAATATTAGAAGCCTGAATAAATCCAAGATACAACGTTCAAAGCTTCTAACCTATACACAGACTGCTACCTTGTCAATAAAAGAAAATTTGATTAGTTTGATACAATTTAACCTTGCCAAATCCACAGTGACTCATCTAATTTTTTTAGATGTTCATAGTCCATTTGTTCTAGTTTTTTTCCCTTAAGTTAAATTATGTTAAGCATTTTGCCATATTAAAACACATTTTGTTTGAACATAACAAACATGAGAAGCAATCCAAATAATTTTCCCAGTGTTATTTATTAATTACTGTCTGTGTTATCCATAAATTTTTATCATCAATGATTTTGTGTTTGTTTTCTAAAGTACTGAACCCGTCAGAGAACCAGTCGTAACACTGATCACTGCTGAATACAAGAGTATCATCGTACACATTCATCTCCCAAATTTTTAGTCATACTTTCCAATTTGACTTTGGGTTATATAATGAAAAAATGGAATCCAGCTTAGTCTCATAAAATTACGAAGGAAGAAAAAAGAATCCAGCTTAGTCTCAAAAGAAGTAAAGTATTTACTAAAGGTCTTATTCCTTTGTGAACAACAGGCCACATGACTGATCTTTAACTCTGACATTAAAATAACATAGTAAGAGTGTTCCAGAATAATGGTGCAATTAACTCAAAATGCCTACTGCAAATATAAAAGAAAAACACCTTCAAATATTCAACAAATAGCACCTTGCCACGACTATTGTTATCTGCTGCTGCCAATCAGTATTGCTATGGCTGTACAAAGACTCCAGTGCACCAGACTGTCGCTAATTATGTATATTCAAGTGATTAGCAAGCACTTGTTGCCTCGTTCACACCACCCTCCAAACAGCAGCCTTTGAGAGGAGAATAGACTGCAAATTTATTGAGAGAACACTGTTAATCCTTTGGGGAGAATGTAAATGTAAACAGGACTACTCTACATCAAGGTGCTTTGACAACAAAAATCATCTGCATAAACACATGCTCAACAACAAACAGGTGTTCTATTTCACAACTAGCGCCCATTTGATGCTTTCAAGTAAGCATTATGCACAAACTGTTAGAAGTACTTTGAAACCAGCTGCAATTACTATAATTAGCTGTTTTCCTACACTTTGGTGAGGTTTTTTCCTATACCTGTTCAGTATTGTGCTAGTTGCAATTTCTAAACCCAAGTGAAGCTAAGATTCTAGCCTCCTGTTTAAAATTTACTATCCTCTCAGTTCAGCAATCCCCATGGTAAGTTCATACTTATCATTAAAGTGTCACCAGTTAAAAGATGATGTTTGTACTAAGTAACTTAACAGCCCTACAAATCTCAGGTCACTCATCTAACACTGAGCATGAATAGGAAAACAAGGACAATTGCCAAAATAGCACCATAAAAATAGTTAACCTTCAATGTTCAGGATTTCCCTTTTTTACAGAAATGTCCCTAGGAACTAACAAGATTTATTTTTAATAACAAGAACTTTAATTCTAGTCCTATTAGAGAACAGGTGGTGAGAAGTCTTGCTTGTAGACAGCTACTCATTCTAATATGCTCCAAGTATATTATTTAAAATTTTTTTTTGTCAGAATGCACATGCTTCCTTCTGTTCAATGAACACAAAATATCTACAAAGCACCACTACCTCTTTTTTATTTTTATTAAAATGATGTGTTCAAGCATCTTTCTAGCCTATCTCAGCCTTCATGGCATCTATACAGCTCAGTTTTCAGCAGTTCCAAATGCTTCACCACAATGATGCATTTTTATAGATGTGTTCAACACCAACAATGAATAAGTCTAGTGGCCTTTTCTCCAAAGTCAAACCCTAACATCCTAATTTCATAGGCTTGGCAGTGCCACCTATAGATAGCTAAAACTGAACTCTCCTACCTTATGATTTGCCAGATTTTAACCACTGAACTGAATAATTTCATATTCAGCACCTGCTGAGAGAAATTTTTTTTCCCCCACAAATTAAAAGCTTAATAAGCAAACACTGGGACTGCCCAGGGAGTAAGAACATGACTGGGACAAAGGGCTGAAGATGATATATACACAGTAGTAAAAGAAGGACAGGCAATAGAAAGAAAGACGCTCTTTTACCTTGGGTGAAACAGGCAGGAAAATCTATGATCAGCATAGGAAAATCTACAACACAGTACCTTACCAAGACCTGAAGACAGTCTACATTGACAAGTTGACATCCTCCATCAATATCAAAATCTATCTGAAGTCCTTCTAATACTTTTTCCATCTATAACAGAAGACTTCTGGCTTTTTGGACATCCACACTGGGTGATTAAGAGAGCTCTGTACATTTTTAACAGACACTACTTTCTTCCCACCAACTTCTGCTCAGCTGGAAATGATACAAATTCTTCAGTTCTCTTCGGCCAGCCAAGCAATACACACTGTATTCATAGAAATAATTCCCTAAGAGACCAAAGGAATGACCAAAAATATTAGTAAAAAGTTGTAATATTACAAAATGAATAAGATGCAGGGAACACTATCTAGAAAATTCCAGGTAAAGCTAATTTTTGGACTTCTTCCAAAGACACCATCTTTTGCGAAGCCCAAACAGAGGGTAGCAAACCAACAATTGTTCTCATTTACTCTGTTAGCTCTTATGGCAAAGACATACATAGTGAACTCAGCAGTTTCCATTGTACAAGCAATCTCCACAATCACATGGACAATTCATTTTCTTTGCTGCTTCTTTCTTAACAAACAGGAAAATCTGGCAAATTATCAAAAAAAAAGAAGGATGACTACGTCTACAGCTTGTATATTCAAATATGAAGAAACACCAGATTCGGAGTTATCTTAGGATTTTCATGTAGACTAACATCTTTAAGTTAGAGAACGTTGTCTTGTATTAGTCATCTTTATGATTTGTGTTCCTCGCTCTCACTGTATAATAATCCAAAATGAGATTTCACATTTCCTACAAATGGGTGTACAGAATACAGTAGCACCCAGCCACTGACAAAATGCAAACACTGTGTAACATCAACACCACCATTCATCCAAGCTGCAGTAAGGTCAAAGAAGCTAGACTTCTTTTTAGTATAGGTTATTTTTTTTGTCAGTTTAATTCCCTGAACCAACACTGCTTGCTCACTTAGGTGAATACTGCTGCCATCCAGAAGATGTAGCTGAAATGCATATGCAAAGGTCGCAGTTTCCCCTTCTAGGGAGAGACAGACATTAGTTTAGCTAATCTCAGTGTATCATAATGTCTCTATCTCAGCACATGAACTGATATGTAACAGTTTAAACTAGCCCTCCTGATTTTGTAGTAAAATATGCTAAGAGCAATTTGTTACGGAAATTCTGATGGGAACAGTAACTTGTACTGTTACCACATGAAGGGGTTAGAAGCGAGGAACAAACAGCTGTGAAATGTTTCCAGAGCTCCAAGCAGATATACAAATATGATTCAGTTATTTTATTGTCAAGTAACTCAGCTATATGCTAAACAGAAAATACAACTATAAGGGTGTTTACTACACATTCATATCATCACCACACAAAGTTACATGCAGACACATCCGTTTTCTGTTTGTTTATTTAAGACTCTTTGTGAGACTCAAAGGCAACTAATTAGGAGAAATAGTGTATTGAATTCGAACATAAGGAGGAGTTTAGAGTCTGGTATCCCATTTACATATACAAGTATGTACTGTTTCTGTGTTTCAAGTAAAAGTTATGAGACAGAGTAAAAGAAGAGTATATAACAGAAACCACTATCAGCAATTGCAGAGAAACGTACTTTATTCTTCAAAAGTATTAAAGCTTTACAGATTATTGGCATTCTGAAAAATCCATGCTTATGTTTACATTCACTTTAATACAGGACATAAATTTAAGCATGCATATGAGATCAATATAACATTCTAAGTAAACGCTTTGAAATTGCAAGTCTTAAGTGCATCACTCAAAGAAAAAAAAAAATAATAATAAGCCAAGGACTCCAGAGAAGAAACAAACAATGCTGAGACCATTTTGAGCCTTATAGTATTACAGTTACCTCTGATTTACTGTGTTTCATTACATTCTACTCTTAAAAAACCCTTTTCCATGAATGCTGCATCCAGATTCTTGATTTTTGCATGTGTTCTGACGAAAAGTAAGATCTTCCTGGAAACAGAGTTGGGCAGATGAAAAGGACAAAGTTTTGAAATAAGCTACAGTTCTTAGCTAACGTTCCAAGCAAGTCTCATATCAGACTATATATTCTTCCTGCAAAACACTATGTAGTGGTTAACATGCATTACATCCCAGAAGGTCAGATCCAACTGCCAAATTTCCTCAGGAAGACTGAGGAACTTTAGGATGGACCGGCTGCTCCTTCCAAAAGCTCAGGTAAGCAAGCAAGGTGAAATCTGAAGGGGACAGTCAGCCCTTCCTTTCAGGATTTTAGGAGTTAGCTACCACCCATCAGGAATGAAAAGGCGACCAGCAGGAGCCAAAGTACCACATCTACGCAGACATCACATATATTTCTCATATTATTTTGAAGTCTTCCTCTTAAAGAGAACTAACTTATAATGCCAAAGGAATTATGGTATTTATCAGTATGCTGAAGAAAGCACGAGGAATCTAACAGTGTTCAATATTCTCCAAATTAAGTAATGTAGCCCACAGTCATAGCCTGTAAGCTTTGGTGACTAAACTTTAGCCAAAGGTTTTAATGAGGTACGTGTTTGTTTAATTGTTGGTAAGAAAGGAAAACCTCTTTTCAGAAAGTCCTCCTTTTGTGGCAAGGGCTCCGTACAGATTATATACTTGACTTTCTACTGCAAAAATGAAACACTCAGGGGTGCTACGAGAGGAGATCCAAAACAACAGAGGAGTTGCAGCTAACAGACTGGGTGACAGAACAAGTTGAGGCCTAGGTAAGGGGAGCAGTCAGACACCATCTCGGTTTTGAAAATGGCTACCAATGAACAAAGTTAGCAGGAGCAACTAGAAAGGCTTCCAGAAACAACCTGGCATGGACAATGTAGTGTTCAAGTCAAACACTCCAGAGCACCAAAGCCTACAGAAGGGTGACCACTAAACTATTCATACAACCGTGACTATTGGGACGAGTAAACTACCCTGTCCACAAGGCAGGGCACCAACAAAACAAATGAAATACAACTAAAGAAACAGGAACAGTGGCAGGCTACTTTGGCAAGGCCTCATAGCCATAGAAGATTTGGGTTATGGTTACTGCCAACATGTTTTGGGCATGTTTGCTGATAATGATAATATCAATGGTTCAGACTTCCAAAATCGATCTTTCATGGTCTTTAACTCCTTTGAATTATTTGCTGCAATGGGGAAAGTGCTGCTTACAGACCAGCTAGAAAATATAATTTAGTGTCTTGGTTTTCTAGGTAAGAAATTAAGTTGGTGATACTTAAGTGTCTCTGTAAGGACCCTTCAAACCCCTAACAGCATACTTCCATACAGACCAAGGCTCTAGAAAGAGTACACTCATCCTATAGAAACATCTGTTGTACGTTATGTTCTCTGGCTGCCTCCATACTTGATGTTCCTCTTAATTTCCTGAAAAAAAAAAATCTCCAAAGCAAACAAGATCATATGCTTATAGAAAACATACATACTCTCTGAAATCCTTCTTCAGCAGACTGGGTGACAGTACTGTGCTGGTTTGTTGTTTAACAAATAAGCAATGTCTAGTGGTTAAAACGGTATTTAAAAGGGATAAGCGAGCAGTACTTGCAAACATTTTAAATAAGTACGCTCTCAAATGAAGTTTGTTAAGCAGGGCCATATTATAAATAAAACACTAATGCATTTACAACTAAGGCGGACTAAATGAAATTTGTTCATGTCAAAACACTCATGGCAGAGCTAGCACATTGTGATGGAGACCAGAGTCCCCTGCACCCCTCTGACCACAGTGTAGTAACTCTTTTTAAGTCACCTTTGTGGTGCTCACTGCCACAGCCCCGATGCAGCCCAAAGGAGTTGCTCCTCTTCTATCCCATTCCCAGCATGGGCAGAGGCTCTGAGTGGCTTTGGGAGCAGTGCTCAGGGCTGATGTCACTCTGGTGCTGCAGGGAGGTACAGTCCTAGGGAGTGTCAAACCCTGGCACTGTGCAAGGGGATCAGCGCAGAGGGCAGGTTGGAAATCTGGCCTGGGACCAGCAAGACTTTAGATCACGATTTCACTCAAGAAGGCAGCTGTAGCAATAAAAACAATGTTCACTTCTGTTCCACGGGATGTCTCAAATGTAAACATTCACTCTATAGCTGAATTCCCAGTTTACATTACACTAAGCACAAAGAAGAAGAAATGCAAATAGCTGACCTCTAGTAAAGCTAATAAATCTCTAAGTGTTGATTCCCAAATACTTTCACATAATTCCCTTCCCCTCTTCCACAAAATACCTTTGGAGTGACATCACTATAGTTTTAAACAGAAAACTACATTTATGACCCTGAGAAGTTAAACAGAAGGAGGAAACAATGAATGAGATCATCCGAGGAGAGGGGGATGTTTCTTTTCACAAATTACCGCCACTTTCTTTTTTCTTTTCTTTTTTTTTAATTTTTACTTTAAAAAAATTTGCATCCTAAAGCTTTTCTCAGTCTCTCCATTATGTAACAGCTCTTTAGGAAACAGCCAGCTACCCTGACAACTGGGATGTTTTGCCAGAGTGGCTTTGTCTAAATCCTAAAGCAGTACTTGGCTATGTGCTGAGCCCAGTGCCTGCCTGTGATCTGAATGCCAATTAAGAGTGCTGCCCTTCTTGTCTGACAAGTCAGAGACTTAAAGGTCCATCTGAGGTCACCAAACTGTCTGGGCTACTTTTGTGAGCTTAAGAGACTAAGAAACACAGCCAGTAACACAGTCCTTTCTGTTAAATGTCACACTGGGCTAAGAGTGTTTCATGTACAATTGACATCGCATTTTGCTTAAAGCAGGAAAAAAAAATCATGTTTTGCTTCTGTTTGCTTGCAAGTCTTACTTTCATTGCCTTCATCACCAATGAAATTCAACTTCCTAGTGGACAGGTAGGGATGAAGACTAAACTACTTGTACTTTGAAATCAACCAAATAAACATCCCAGAGTGCATCAGGAAGAGTGTGGTCAGCAGGTTGAGCGAGGTGATCTTCCCCCTCTACTTGGCACTAGTCAGGCAACATCTGAAGTACTGTGTTCAATTCTGGTCTCCACAGTTCAAGACATGCAGCTACTGGAGAGGGTCCAGCAGAGGGCTACAAAGACGGCTAGGGCTCTGGAGCACCTCTCTTATGAGGAGAAACTGTAGGAGTTCAGGGTCTGTTTAGTCTAGAGAAGAGAAGACTGAGAGGGGATCCCATCAATATATATAAATATCTCAAAGGTGGGTATCAAGAGGATGGTGCCAAACTCTTTTCAGTGGTGCCCAAAAACAGGACCAGGAGTAACGGCCATAAACTCAAACACAAGAAGTTTTGCCTCAGCATGAGGAAGAACTTCTTTACATTGGGGGTGGCAGAGCACTGGAACAGGTTGCCCAGGGAGGTTGTGGAGTCTCACTCTCTGGAGAAATTCAAAACCTATCTGGATGCTTTCCTGTGTCACCTGCTCTAGGTGACCCTGCCTTGGCAGAGGGCTTGGACTAGATGATCTTCAGAGGTCCCTTCCAACCCTAACTATTCTGTGATTCTATGATATCCAAAATTCAATTAACAAAATTAACAAAAATTCCTAGTGAAATACAAAATATTTCCCGTTTGGCATATGCAGACTAACTCTGGTGTACTGGCTCTATATTATTTGTTTTTCTGGCTTTCCTTTGAGTCCCCGTTCAAACAAGCCCTATATCCTATACTCAAAGCTTCTATTTTTTTGTTGTAAATCATGAGAAATAGCGTGGCAGGCCAAAAAGCACTCAAAATGCTGTTTGCCTGGATTTGTTATAAACACCTTCAAATGCTCTTCTTTTGACACTTAAAACAAATTTTTTAAGATAGCAATGGATATATAATTCATCACTATCAGCAGTTATAAGGAAGGAGTAACTTCCTTTCCATTCTTTCACATAGTTTCCACTTTTGGAGGCAGAGACATAATTATCTGCTAGCTACACAAAACGTTAACTTATTTTCTTTCTTACTACTGCTTTTCATATAAACAGTGAAATCTTACTTCATCTTATGAGCTCTACAGAGAATGGCATTTTTTTTGTAAATATTTAGCATGAGCTGAGACAATTTTCTAATCTAAGAAACTGTATAATTTACATTGCCAGTTTTACCACCTTTCCATTGTAATTGGCATTTTAAGCTTCAGTTCTTCTCATGGGAAACTGCAGTTTAAACACTCTGAATTCTTACGTATGAGCATCTTTCATTAACCCCCAAAGGAAAGGATACCTTGCTTTCCAGAATTTTGCACAAGGTATTCTTTTCATGAAGGCTTATCCACATTACTGGATACTTACATACAGAATTCTAAGACATGAGATGAAGAAAATTTGCACTGTAGCTCCTGATTTTTACATGGCATTTTAATTTTAGATATTAAAGTTCAAAATTTAATAAAAAAAATGCAAAGTTGGTCACTAACTTGTCAGAAAATACTACAAACTAAGAAAGACTTGAAGGAACAGCTTCGCTGAAACTAAGGCTAGATCTCCCACTGAGAAAGGCTGCTAATACATTTTTGAACTTGCAAACTCTTCCTTGTACAGCTACATTTAGTAAAGAACTTTCTGTGATATATTTTTGGCATATGATCTTGAGGGGGTGGTTGCATTTTTACTTTATTTGACTTACCGTAAGTCACTCATTCTGAACGTTACTGTGAGTAAGGGAGAACTGGTACGGAGTAACAGTTACGCAATTGATAAAGCAAAATTCTGTATGATATTTAGAAATACACAGATGTATATTTAAAGATGCATTAAAAATACTGAAATGAGAACTAGATTATAGAGCTGTACCTTTTTACACAAAGAATTTAATGAGGTACATCTCGTATTTTTTCAATTCATCACCTTCATTATAATACCTTAATTTTCCTCATATCTCAAAGTGTTCACCCTAATTCCTCATTAGAAAGGGCATTGCACAGATACATCTCTACATAAAACTTACACAAAATATTCCCAAATCTTTCTCTCAACTTTTAACTCAGAACCCCAGTACTTCTAACACATGTCTACGAAACACAGTATGCATGTATCAAATCAGTGAGCTCCTCTGAAGCCTCTAGCTTGATACAACACATCTCAGAATTCTGTTCACTCTTCCACATTCACAGGCTGTTGAGGTCTTGAGGAAATCTTCCCTCTTAATGAAGTGCTAAAAAAATGCTTAAGTCAGTGTTGTAAAAAAAACCTCAGACCTCACAGAACAGCAATTGAAATTGCATCATCATTAACGTCAACAGTGGCTTGGGGCCAAAACATCAAATTTCTGCTACGTAAAACTAAGGCATTCTCTACCCCAAATAAATATTCTGACCTTCCAAAGTGATCAAAAAGGCCTTGTATGACTGTGGAAAAATAACCCTTTATCTGATGAATTTCACAACCTCATAAAGAGCAGGAGCGAGTTTATCTAAAAAAAAAAAAAAAAAAAACAAAAACACAAACAACATGCACCAATTTGTGACACCAGAGTCTTCAGCCATACTTTCAGTACTGCTGAAAGGCACATGTCTGACATCCCTTCCACTGCAACACACCTTCGGGCTCACAGTCAGCTGACAAATAACTGACTGATAGCACTGGAAGACAAACTCCTAGAAGAAATTCAAAGCTTCCTCCACAATTTTAAGTAATCGCTTCAGTTATCCAGTGCTCTTGTCTTGGGGTAAATTCCCCATGTTTTTCAGAAAAGTGAATTTTCAAAGTTTTACAGGTTTTGTATCAGACCAGGACTGTACTACTATTATCTTTATCAGCCCCCTGGTTACTGTTTGGCATCAGGAACAGTCATATTGAGTGACAACTATTAAGAAAAGGAATATGATAAAATTAACTGCTTATTTTGATTTCTCTCTTTTTCTTCTCTCCCAGGATCCATACAGTATCACAGTGGTCGTAGGACATCACTTACAACGCTCTGAATACACGGCCACAACATCCGCTAACAGAAAAAATCATTGTGCTCAGCACTACCCAGCAGCAGTTGGAACACATAACAATTTCAAAAGGATGTCGACCAGCACAGTATCAGCTCATGTCTGAAATACACAGAGGCCATGCAGGTTTCACAAAGTGTTACAGTTACAGTATTTTTTACTTTGGAAAAAAAAAAGAAAACAATAGATTATTACATCTTTGGGATACCTGCTTTGATGAATATTTAAGTATTGAGCATGGCAGAGTAGCAATTTGCTATGTGGAATATAAATTATATAAGTAAGCCATCTTATCTAGGCAACTTCATCTGGATTCATTTTTTTAGGAAGTAAGAAACAACTCCAACTCCTTTCTTCTCCCTTTGTTATTCTCCAGTCTTTGTCGTTCTGTAATTTAGCCCTTATCTTACATTTCTTCTATTTCACCCTGCTGCTATATTTAAATCTCCTTTTACTCACTACATATAAGTGCAAAGCTACTGTTCTTTCAACAATTAAAGAATTGCCTCTAAAATAACCCCCCAAACTCATTCAAGCCTAAAAACCAAAAACTAAAACTTTGCAGAATAAACTTCTGCAACATTAAAAGTCAATGTGCTACATTTTCTTCCAATGTGATGCAATCCACTTCGTGAATCTATAAGAAGAAATTGCAAAGAAAGAGACTATCCTTGACACAATGTACACCATATGTATGAGCACAAAAATCCCCTCAAATCTGGGTTCACAACTGAATCACATTACTTTTCTTTTGCTAAAAACTTTTGATATGATAAGGGAATAAAAGGTAAAGTACTGAGAAAAAAAAAGGCTGACTAAAGATGTGTTTCAACATTCTGGACAATTGCAAGATTTTGAGAACTTCTTACATGTCTTGACAAGAAATTCTATAAATGTTTGATATTGATTACCACTGCTCCATTCTGATAACTTCTGGCCTTTCACACTAAGCCACATGTGTACATTCACTGTCTCCTTTTCAGACAACTCTGACTTTAAAAGGATTTTAATTACTATAGATTTACCAGTTTGATCATGTTTCTCAGGATTTTCACCCAAGCAGTTGTGCCAGAAAAGCATGCCAGTAAACTTCTTTAGGTGTATATGCTGATACAGGAAATCAGATCAAGTCCTTTATCATGTCTTTTCCTGCTAAAAGACAAATGAGTTAAGCAATGTAAAAGTCAACAGCTCTCCTTCAAAGCAAATGCTCTTTGCTGTCTTGACTATCTTTTCAAACCTTTGGTATTTCTGAAAGGATGGTCTGCCTTTGCATGTGTTTACACGTGTGGATAATTCAAGAAGTGTTACCTAGGTAGATTTCCTGAGCCACTCTGATTTCCTCCCCCCTCTTCCAATATTAATATGGCTTTAAGAAGTCTATTCTGAGTTCCAAATGAGATCTAGAAAAACTAATAACCAAAAAGCTTGACATCTGAATTGAGCAAATTAGTATAAACTATTCTCAAGAACAGAATCAGTGGACAGAAAAACAAGCTTGGAAAAACTGTCAAAACAGCCTCTGTAAAAAAAAAAAAAAAAAAAAAAAAAACCACATCTCAAAAATCTGGAGGTTCTTTTTAAAGAATTAGCAAGAATTTAGATCAAAAAATATTCCAACTGATATAGACTCTATAGGTTTCCAAACACTGAACAAAATCCTTAACCTAAAAATCCTAAACTTCCACAGGACAAAAGGGATGTCCTAACAATACAAATAAATAAATTTTAAAAGGTTAGAGAACAGGTATAAAAAGGCAAAGGAATTGGTCCCTTTGATGAAAATCATCACTGGAAACCTGCAATGACCTATCCTTGGGTCCAATATAGTTATAAATGACCGGTAAAAGAAGGTAAGAGGTGGTGAACCAAAGATGGTGATTATACATAGTTGTCCTGGTTAGTAAAGAGGACAGTCAACTGTGAAGAACTGCAGAAGGCCTTAACATCTTTCCCTGGTTTTTTCACTCTTCTTTAGCATAAAATGTTAGCTACTGTCAGAGATAGGATACACATTAGTGACCACTAGTGCTATTCTTAGTCTGTTGTTAATTTGCAGGAGAACAGGTCACTTCTGTAGACAGAGCTAAACTGAGTCAACAGTCAGCTCCTCAGTGAGTGAGTTCATGCACACATACCAGGACTTCCACTGTCATGACATCTAGTTTGGATGTTGATAAATGGCTTATGTTTGCTTCTCCTAAATGATACTCCTAGGCAGGAGTCTTCTATTCAGTATCAAAACATTGTAGAGATTCCTTCTCAAATTCTAGTGTTTATCTACAGATAGACCTATAAACCCTTGGAAACACAAGTCTCTCAAAAAATAGAATTTGAGCATTTTAACTTTTGGACACAAATGCTGCAACCGTGAGTACTGTTTATTTCAAAGGTAGATGGAGAGAAGAAAAATCATTTCCCTCCATGAATCTTAGCTCTCACACACTGAGAGTTGGTCACACTTAAGCTACATACACTTCAAAATGCAATTTTCAAATTACACCAGGTGCTCAACTCCTATGTTTGTTGTATCAAGCGGACAGTTGCAAAAAGACCAAAAAATATTCTGGTACATAGGATGTCGTGTAATTTTCAGACAATTTGGATTTCAGTATCTGACCAATAGAAGAATATACCTGTAAAATATACATATTGGGTGAGAGTAGAAAACTACTGGTACTTTTCACATTGGGATAAATGCACTACAGAATTCTGAATGAGGCAATGGGGCAGCAAGTGATAAAAAGCACAAGCTGGTCAGTCGGCAAGTGGATGGCTAGAACATTTAGAAGTTGAAAGAAATTCAAAATTGTCATAAGAATTAGCTGGGAGCATGGAACAAGAGCTGGGACACACAACGGTCTGAGAAGACACAGAGGAAGAAGAGGGCCAGATCTATATAGTGTACGTGCAAATGAACAGTAGCAGGGCAACCAAAAGAAGATAATATGAATCTTGAAGGAAAGGGAAGATTAGGGCTTGTTACAGCCACCAATTGTATGTTTCAAGTGCAAATGTCTATTCTAACCCAAATTGAGAGATATTAAAACTCAGTTATAACATGATACAGTTACTTTTTCATTGGTTTCTAAATAGGAAGTCACATTCAAAGCAAACTCCTTTAAAAGGCTAACCAGTTAGATACCAAGTAAAGTATTCAAAAACTTTAAAAAATGCCAGAGCTAAAGCTGACTGACTACACAGGTTTCATTTCAGGTACATATACATTAGCATGTGAACTCTGCTCCCATCACTAAGCAGGAAGCTACTCAGTTATTTCCTTTATTCTTTATTTAGAAGTTGGCCTCAACTTTGTTTCATACTGCCTGTTCTAATTCTCCAGGAGATGTACTGAATTTAAGGACCTTGATACACACAGTTACTTATTAGAAAGTTTACTGTCTATGAATATTAAATATAGTCTTAATTCTACATGTATATATTTGACAATGATCTTTCCATGATTATTTACCTGCATTTTAATTTATGTTTTTATTTCAGAGAGTAATTGTTGGCATACCATATTTTTTCTTGAATTGCTGTCTAGAGACCTCCCCCTCAAAAAAACCCTCACACACAACACTCCATTAAAAAAAAAAAGAAAATACCTCAATGGCAGCTGCAGTAACAGTAATCAATCACAGTATCAAATACTGTAAAGCAAGAGAAATTGTTTAGCAAGAAAAACTCTTCCAGCTCATATATCATAAAAAAATATATGAGTGCATCTTTCATAGTTTTGAACTGCTGAGGTAAACTTAAAAAGAAAATGAGCAATTTTCCTTATTTATCTTCTGCAATTGCATATTTTTACAACAAGTAGCAAAGAGCTAGAGTAGAAAAATTCCTATAATTTTTTTGAAAATGAAAACAAAACTTGCAAATGGTTCACATTTCAGCCCCAGCCTCAAGAAAAACCCCAAACCACAGAAAATTATAAACACAGATATATTCCTCAATGAAAAATGTCATATGTCAAATGTGATATTTTAACATTTGAGTGTTTGGAATTATTTCAATACTCAAAGCTGAAAGACTGTTTTAAAGAGAAAACAAACAAACGCATATAAAAATCACAGTTTCTCGCTTTCTGCTCTTCTGAATTCCTTTAAAAAAATCCATTATGGGGTTCATATCAGGCAAATGAAGTTTATGCTGCGATCTAACACCTCTAAAAAAGTTATCAGCAACACAACAGGAATCTATTCTAAATTTTGTCAGTCTCCCATATGAAACTATGAGGATCTTTCTTTAATGTCTCTTCATAAACTAGTGCTCGCTCTGCCTGTTACAGAACCTAATTGGTATGATGTACATTCTTAATAAAACACACTTTATCTTCTTAAACAAATGCAGAGGGAAAATCTGTTTATCAGAACAAATTTGTATACCCCTTTGTGTTTATTATTAGTTTCATAACTTAAGATGACTAAATAATGCTACTGCAAAAATTCAAAGTTTTAAGCAGAAAAGTTTTTTGTCCATATTGTTTTTTACAATGTTTCAACTCAGAAGAGAAACTGCATGAAAAGTAAAGTGTCTGATGGTGACTCATTTTAAATTTAATTCATCAAGATTTTCCTGCCTCCTATGATTTATACAGCTATCAGAAACCACTAAGAGAAACTCAGCCTTTCATTGTAGCATATCATTTGTGTTCTTTATACAGTATGCTCTTATTACCATCCATTGAAAAAAATTGGTTGTATCATTTGATTAATATATCAGAGTATTTTGCAGTTAAAATGGTATCCGGTGAAGAAAGAAATGTATCAGAATGATCTCTTTTATCTGGTTGATACATAATCAATGATCCTTCCCCTACACACGGCTATGAAAGCATCCAAAAATGCTTAGATGTGAGAGTTCATCATGTGCCACAAGATGCCTTTCTTCTTAATTAGATTTTTAACACACATCCTTTGCCCTGATCACTAGTCCATTCTGGGCTTTGGTGATTTTTAACAATAAATAATGAAATATGTGAATAGCTGAAGTCCTGACCTCCTCACGACTGACACCACAATTGATGCCTAGTAAGTATACTATTGATGATTTCAGATGCAAGCACTCCAGAAACAAACACACCTACTTGTAGGCAAACAGGCTAAAATAAAAACATACAAATGTCACTTGTAGGAAACAGCTAAAACAAAAATATAAGCTTATCAAGATTGAACATTAAGTGTGAACTGAATGAATATTAAGTCTGCCTCCTCATGCATATCGGTCTACCCATATTGTCACTTGGTACTTGACCACTTTCTATTAATGAAAGAATAACTTACTCAAGGTTAATTTAGGGAAAACTATCAATTAAAGATTACAGAAATATTTCTAAATTAACAAAAAGCAGTATCATCAAGTGCTAAACCAAGCAAGACTTCTAGACTTTAAACTACTTCCACTTATTTCATCTCTGATCATGCTCTTAATGCTTCAGTAAAATGTAGAAATAAATATTTAAATAAATAAATAGTTTGATCAGATGGACTGTTCAGGGGGGAGGTCAGTTGTGAGAAACAACTCATTCTGAAATTTACTATACCATTAGAAATGTTTTCATGTAGTACATGTTACCAGTACCAGATATAACCAAAAGAAAGCAAAGAGCAAAACACAGTTTCATTGGTAAAAATTATGATTTGGTTCTGTTCTCTAGCCAAAAAGACTGCCAGAAAATACTACCTGAGCATGTTATACATAAAAAAACAACAACAAGAAGCATATTAAAGCTCCCTTTTTACAAAAATTACCTAAAAGAGGAATTTAATCACTGTAGGAAAGAATGTCCAAACAACATTGTACATACTGCTGGACATCTTGGCTGCATGAACATGGCACTCCCATGGCACTAAGGAAGTCTTATCTTCCTCAGGCTGTTTTCCTCTCCATTAATACCATAGATAACAAGACATAATTCTCCATTCACTCCTTCCCAGCAGTATGAGATTTTCTCGCTTTTTCTAAGTATCAGTACAGTTTTTACATTTTGCTGTAAGAAAAAGATGGCCACATTCAAGTAATAATCACTACTATGCTTCTACTAATAGTTAAAACCCCTTCAACCCCTTCATTTTGTAACCACAGTTAAAAGCTGTATGACAAGGCTTCAAAACTGAAGCTGCAGCTACTCTGTAATAATCCAGCATCCTCTTCAGCAAGACAGAATTTGTGAGCAATAGAGTTCCTTTCAAACCAAATTAACTGTCATTTTTATAGAAAAAAAAAGAAAAACCACATCTTGCATTTCATTTGATACTGATATACAAAAATATGACTTGCAAAAAAATTCTTATTCAACTCAGAATACAATTCCTACGCATACTTACCCTCCACCAATATGCATCCTTTATCTTCTCCCACCACAAATAGCAGCTTTCTCATGCATCCTTTACTTTCTCCATCCCCCCCAAAAACCCCCCACCTTTCTCCTTCCATTTTGTTCCTCATTTTCACCTGAAACATTTTTATTTCCTTCCATATTCATGTGTCACTATCACTAAATTATATATTAAGTCGCTCATTCCGCTTGTTGACGCTGAAATAATAAAGCTGAAATTTGCTCTAGATTATAATAATAGATAAATGAAACTTAAAACTAGGTAAAGCTTCTGATTACTTTAATTACAAAAGAAAACATTTATTTATTCTAATACAATCTTTACATACAGCCTTCCTTTAACGCCTCCTAAGGAAGGGCAGAACCACCTCTCAAGAAACATAATACAGTTTATTATGACTATGTAGACTGAATGAGAAAGTGTTCCAAAAATACCTCTGTCCTCCTTTTTATAACATAATAAATTACAATAGCTTATTCATGTAAGTTTCAATATATTAATACAGGGGGAGCAACATGCATTTTCTACCCATCCCTCAAAAATGTTTTCATTCCTACTTTGAGGATACACATCTAAACATTCTGCGGCAACTTTCACATTTTACAAAGTACAGGTCAAAATGCACATAATCTCAATTAATGCTACCAAAATCAGAAGGCTATGACAGCGATGAACTGTCCACCTCAGTAAATTTCACCGAGGTACAGCACTGTGTTAGTAGTATTTTTAAAATTTCTTACAAACATATAAAAAATCCTATTTCATGCACAACAGAAAATAAGGAGTTTAAATTATAGTAACAAAGAACCACTAATAGAAGAAGTGAAAAACTGGAAAGTCTATATTTAACTTGGTGCTCAGTCATTAGAAAGGTGCCCCATAACGACCATATGTTACTCAAATATGTTATCACACCTACAATTTCATCATATGTCTCCCAAGAAATTAATTAGCTCTAACTTTTTCAACTTTGACAAAAATGTCTGCAGTAAGTCAGATTACTAGCTGTTGCAAATGCTTCAAAATTCAAAGCTTGCCTCAGCTTTTATTTAACCTTTTAATTACAATCATTGAATAACATTTGGAAGGCAGATGTTCCTTTTTTTGCATATGTGGTTATTAATAAAAAAGACCATTTATTTTAAATTAATATTACTTTTTCAAGTACAAAAATGCTACAAAGACAATCTTTATACAGCAGTGGATGGATACATCAGCAACATTAAAATACCTGTTACCTTAAATGGAGTAACCTGGAAAGAATGATTTCCAACAAAAATCACACAGTGTTTAGTGTGATTCATTCACACTAAACACTGGGAGCAAATCAGGAATCTCTGCTGATCTGAATATACTGAAGCAACACAGAAGAGCTCACCTTTCAGCTGCCACCTCAGTTGAGAAAAAAACAGCGAGAATTATGTTCAAGTTTAACATAAGCATGAGAATTGAGCCATTCCATGTTTTTCTTATATTCTATATAATAGAATATAATATTTCTTTATAATCTATGAAATATAAGGGGAAAGTTGCAAGGATACAGCACAAAAAAGCAATGTTTTAGAACCTAAACTAATAGACACACTAAACTGCCAGGTTTAGCGTGTCCCATACAAGATCAAGCCCATCTCACAAAAACTGTAGCAGTCTTGGTAGATGCTGTCCACAAATCTGATTTCTGTTGCTGTGATAGCTAGAGAAAATCTGCAGAACTTAGTCTAACAACTTTTTAAGTCTAAAAATTACCCAATAAATCATTACCTATGGAAGAAATAAAGTTGTTTTAACACAGGCATACAAACATTCTAAATGTTTTTATCACAAAACACTCAAGTTTCAGACAAAAAATATAAAAAATAATAAAAAACAAATTCACTTTCCAATCTATACTTCTTCAATTCTTAAAAACAAGTATTAGGTACAACAGTATAGAGCTCCTTGAAGAAAATTTGTAGTTCATCACAAAATCGTCAAATGTATGAAAATAAAGAGGTTGCATCATTCCTGAAGGCTTGTGTTTAAAGTTTCTTGAGAAAAGACACTGTAAAGCTATTAACTTTTCGCAAAATTAACAATTAAAGGTTCAATGAACAATTTTCATTAAAAAGGGTGAAAAAAATAATGTTTTGACCAACTTTTTCTTAAGGTACCATGACATAATATGTCCCCATTAACAGTAAAAAAAGTAATTCAATACCCAATTATTTTCTCCTCCAAACTCAGAGGAAGGTTCCTATCACTTCATCCATTGTCCAAACTACCCTTTATTATGAGAGTGTAGATTTAAGCACGCACACACACGCCTGAGCACACATACGGAAACAGTAAAACACATTTTTGAACAGTTCTGAAGATGGTTGTTATTCCTGTGATTGTTTTACTAACCCGTTATAAAAGTTAAGCTGAAATTTAAGATGAAGCCACCCTTCTCAAATTACAGAGGACAAATAAAAAATAAGAAAGTAATTGCATTTAACAAACCCTAACTTTGTGCGCAATGATACCATAAGTAATTTAAACTAATTGGGGAGAAAGGGGAACAGGTAAAGAAAAAAATCCTTGTTACTTCTATCAAGAAAAAAATTTGATCGGGGAAAAGAAGGGAGAAAAGGATGCTGAGCTTTGATTCTATCATCTGCTACTTTTCTCTAGATATATTTATATTACTAAAGTACAAAGTGTCATATGTAGTATTTCTAGCTAAATCTGCTACTCTATAGTTTGGTATACAAAATATTATGGGCCAATTATAGTAAACCATGATCAATCCAAACAATTTCTATAGCATCAAACATACAGGGACAATATGAGACTAGAAAATTGACTTTAAAATAAGTATTGAAAACACAACCCAGAAATAAAAATTCATGCATGACAATTCATGAGTACACTGTACTATAAATAAAATTTCAAAAATCACACTTAAAAATTAAAAGAAAAAAATACTGTCTAGATAAGCTTGCTAAAAGCAGCAAACCATCAGTATCACCCACCCCATAACTCACTGAATGCTATATTATAATTTCAAGTAGCTTTTCTACATCTTCTTCACAGCAACTAAATCAAAATGCAAGTTTTATCTTTGTCTAGAAGAAGCCCGGAAAATATTAAATTTAGAAATATTGCTGTTGTGTCTCAGGGAAACTGCATTTCAGCCAACATATGCTCCAATTTTTTCTTTGAGACAGTTTCTGCAGTAAAATTACATATTTCATAAGGCAGCACAATGGATGAGCAAGAGGCGAATGAGGTGAATTACAGGAAACACTTTTGCCAGAAAGCCTGGCCAACAACAGAGACGAAGGAAATCAGGAGCTCAAATAACAACTCTACTTCTTTCCCCTACACCTTTTAAAACCAGCAGCTGATATCATCTCAGTGTGACAAAGAATAGGTACCTCCGATAAATTCCCATAAAATTTGTGAAAGAGGACACCCATATCAAAGGGAAGAAGGGAGATAGGCGCAACCAGTTGGGTAGGAGGAAAATCCCCAGTAGATGAGATATTAATGGACAATAGAAGATTCAGCACAGGAGAGGTCAAAAGCAGACACAAGTGCAGGAACAAGTTTTAAACCAGCCCCAGTTGCCAGCCAGGCACAAGACTGCAGGGAGCAGAGTCTCATCCACTGCAGCCCTGGGGGCTTAGCAGCCACCCTACCCTGCTCCACCCAGCAACTGGAGAAACTTGGAGCCCACGGTGATTTGGGGTAACTGTCCTCAACATCAAAAGCCAAACTAACTGGACCATCTGCAGGCAGTGCTTCAGCATAAGCAGACTACTAATTGTTAAGTGTGCATCCTACACATTTCGCATAACAAATAAAGTTTCCAATTAAAGAAAAAAAAAAGTCTGGTATGAGAATCATGCACCTATGCGCATTTCTACTTGAAATATAAAAATAGGTTCACAATATTTTTTCAAATAACCAGCCTACAAACACTTGAGTGTAGGTATAAAGATAGGAAAGTTGCTTCCTTGTCCTCAATGGGCAGGTGATTGATTCACATCTCCTTAGGAATGTTCTAAAGAAGCAGATGACACAAATCATACCTACCTTCAACAGAAATCCCTACAAAGGCATGTTTTATTTCCTTAAAAGTACTTTGAAGACAACACAAATAGCTGTGCAAATTTAAAAAAAAAATTCCTTTTAAAAAACTTATTTTACAACTGAAATTGCATGTGCTAGGAATACCCACATACTTTTAAAAAGCAAATTTTAATGTTTGCCATGATCATCTAGTTCTCTTTTTTTGAGGTCAGTCAAACAAAGACATGAAATAAAAAGCCATAGAAAACTACCTGTAATTCAGACTGCTGTAAGTGTACGAATGAACAAACCAAAGCCAGTATGAAAACCACGTGTTTTAAATGGTAGCACAAAATTTTGTGCTATTTTCAAGCAACAATCCTTACACTTCTGCATCAGTGATCTTATGACAACCATCAGCAAACGCTGTCCAGATTTTTAGTGGCCAAAGACATTTTTTACATTAGCAATTTAAATTAACCATTTTCTTTATGATATACAACCCTTCCAAAGTTTTCACAATTCTGATTTTTATTTTTAAAAAAGAACAACAAACAAAATCCAGTAAGTTCCTTCACTACAAATAACAACGTATTCACCTTTCTTGCCCTCACAGAAGACCCACTTGCCAGTACAGATGTAACTGAAAGGAAAATGCCAGGTCATTATAAGAAACATTTTCAAGAAACACTCCTCACCTCATACTGGAAACCAATATCCTTGAGAGCAAGATCATTAGAAATTGTCTGTTTTTCTTTCAACCGGTATCTACAAAACCCAAGAAAACCCCAAAGATACCATGCCGTTATCAGCATAGCAAAAGAATGACTACAGAGGGAGCAAATAAACCTAGAAATATTCACCCTGCTCGTCAAATACCGAGCACCTTAATACAGATCCGTGCAGCTATTCCCCTTTTCCACAGGAAAGCCATCATTTTTCCAGTGTCCCTAAATACAGCACAAATAGAATTTCTAATGAACAGAGTGCACTGAGAGGAAAGGATTCCGTTCTGCTTGCAGGCCAGGTGAATACAGATATTACCAGGAGTTTTGCTGAAGACAGACCAGACTTCTCTCCAGCATGGGGGCAAAACGACACATTTCACCAGAAAGTTTCTGAAACTGCCCCAGTTAAACTCTCCAGATGTAATTTCTTTTGTAGCAATCAGACTTTACTTGTTAGTTCATATCCTAATCAAAACAACACAGGCAAAAATAATTTGCTTACTGATGACACTTTTTTTTTCTTAAAAACTGTCTTTTTCATGCTCTTCCTCTCCCACTTTCGTGTCATTGAAATAGCGACTGACATCAGAAAGCAGCTGTGCTGCACACACCCCGCCACCACACCACAACTGCACAAGAGCCTTCCAGCCTCCCTCTGAAAAGCTGAAACCTAATTAGGATGCTTAAGATAGCTTTATGGATATTGCAAATGATAAATAACTAACCCAAACATATAAGCTATCACAAACGCAATGGATAATTTTTTAATCTTTTTCATCTAAAAATATTCTGGTGCTCCTACATATTGCAGAGAAAACAATCGATGCCACTTGAAAAAATGCTTGCTTTTCCATTTTTGCACCTGCACTCTTCTGCTGTGAAAGTGTGTTTCACATCAACATTTTTATCACCAGCTCTCAAGGTGGGCTGAATTAGAGCAACAGTATTTCTGGAAAACACACCATCAATATACTGTGAGATTCCTTTGCAGATATAAGTAAACAGTAAATTGTCCTCTTCACATTTTTAAGAATATTTTGTGGTTTTGTCTCTATTCTAGGAGTTTGCAATTATGTGAAAAGCAGACTTTAAAATACTTCTCCATTTTTAACGATAAAAGAAATTATGCATATAAATAATCACATAACTTCGTAATTTTGTAAGACACATAAGCTTACTTCTATAATAATTGTGTAATAATACTGTCTTAATAATTTTGTATTATTTGAGATTAGACCCTAACTCTTTACTCAGGCACCTGCATAGTTAGAGACATTCCAAGGTGTAAATATCACAGGCTCCACAAAAAGTTAATACATTCAACAGGGAGCAGTATCTTCAAAAAATAGGGAGCCCTAACCTTAGGGATGTAAAATTCTGGTATTGATGTTTCAACATCCTGGTGACTAGAGAGAGGAGAGAAAAAGAGAGAGAAAACACAAAATGCATTACTAACAAAGATTTTACTAATTCAGGTAGAATAACAGCAGAAGACTGGTAAAAACAATAGATACGCCCTGATCCATCACACTTATCTCTAGTTAGAGAACTTCAAAGTTCTCTAACTAGCCACTAGCACAGGTCACCTAGGATGACTTCAAGCAAAACTGCTGAGCTGAAGGGATCTGTATGGCTCTTTCGTCCATGAGATGTATCAGCCAGAGACGGGAGGCAACCATAAGAAGCCCTAGGAAAGCCAGTAGCAATCAGAAGGCAGAGCCTGTGCTCATTTGTGAGGTCCAAGCCTTGTTCAGTCTTCTGGTTTTACTTCTCACCCTAAAAATCTAAAAGTATGTGTATTTAAAATGCAGTGTCATATTAGCTTGGAATATATAATTTTAAGGAGAATTACCATTTTAAGAAGTAAGGCTGTAACAGGCCAGAGAAAGGTACTGGCAGTGATTCAAATTCATCTCAACAGGGCTCAGTACAGACATCAAAGACCTGCACAGGCAAAACCTCCCACAGAACATAAGCATTCAATTACATTATACAGGTTTGATTCAACTTTAGCTATGCAATGTTTCACTGTACACGTAAAAATGTTAAGATACACTTTCAGTTTCACATATCACAATACTACAGATTTCTGCAAGAGCTCTCAGGTATTTAAAAATATTTCCTGTCTGCTCTTAGAAACCTCATTTCAATATTTGAAGCTAAATAAAGAACTTCTTAAAATGTATTCACTAGCAAATTTTTATCATTACAGATATATTAAATATTTAATAGTTATCAGTATCCCTTACACTCCCTTAATGCAGTGCTAGTCAAAATTTGTGCTTCTGATGTGAACTGAAATGATTTAATTCACAAGTCTTTATCCAGGTCTTTCCTCCCCACCCCAAACATTGACAACTTAAATTGTAAGGGTTTTACCTCCTATTTGTGTCTATCATCACAATTCCATCGGCTTTCAAGTAAGTCTTTCAAATCTAATGGCAATGAAGCAAAAAATTAAGGTACTACAGCATAACTACGAAAAATATTTCTCTGTACAAGGATCATATTCGTAGTCCAAACATTCTTGCCAAACCACAAAGAATCTTTCAGATATGATAAAACAAGTGAATATCTGAAAGTATAATTTACTTTCAGATTACTTTCCAACTATTTTCCAATTTGTACTTTGTGCAAGTGTACTAATTCACAAACACAATCTTCATATTCCGTTAAGCAAACATTATTTTATAGAAGGGAGGGAAAATATGCATCTCATCCCATATCTACGTTTTCTGAAGAAATCACATCTATCAAAATGAGTTCTAAAAGCAGAAAAGGCAAAATTTGCTCCTGCAAAATTAAAGTGAATTAGGCCAAGATTCAACCTTGCTCCAGTATCACCATTTTATACTACTTTAGTGGTGTTTTATATACCAGTGTGCTTATGTTCTGCAGAAAAAAAAATCTACAATGTTAAACTGCAAGAAAAGACTATTCAAGTAAGGTTTTTTCATCCAAAAAAGTAATTTATGCAACGTACAGCAAAACCACACACTAAAGAGAAGTATTATCTAGATCGCTGAAAACAATGCCAACTGGGCCACTGGACAGTCACTTCCAATAAAAACAATTTGATTTTGAAATAAGTTTATGAAAATTTAAAAATACATTATCAGCAAAGTTTGCAGCCCTGTTTCTTCTATCGTCGTGTTTCAAGCTTCTCAGAGAAGTGACTTCAAAATTGACAAGTAGGTCTCAAAGCTGATTCACACTCCCAAAACATTTGATTTGTTTGGAAAAGCATGATTATGGAGTCCTTATTTTGTCTGACACTAAACAAAGCATCCAACTACATCCATAGGTAAGAATAAAACAGAAAAAAAAACGTTTTTAGGCTACTTGCAGCAACTGAAAAAAATTTCTAAGCATTTAAGGGCTGTAAGAACAAAGAACAGAAAAGGAAATTACTACTTTACACAGAACAAACAAAATAAAAATCTCTGCTGGCTAGCTTTCTCAAATTTAAAAAAAAAAGAAATTTAAAAATCAAAAAACGGAGAAATAATGATCAGCTGTTGGAAAAATAGCTTTAATGAGCACTTGTAGCACCACATTAAAACACCCAATTTGCTTAATAAGTAGGGAATGTGAGTCTAAAACTACAAAAGGAGTGTGAAATCCCATGCTACAATAAAAACGGTATCAGAAAAGGACAGAGTGCACTGAATTTAAGTATAGTTCTACATGGAAATATACAATAACTTCCTAGGAAAAGCACAGTAAGCTTCATATATCCATTTTAGAACTACATGGCATTTGCCACCTTTAAAATGATTCAAGCCCTCAAAAGTATGTGCTTACCAACATATTCTGTCTGAAGTCCTAGATGATGGAGATCAGGCAAAGCTGGGGGCTGGGAGTGGGAGGAGCAAGAAAGGAAATCAGAACAAACGTCTATCAGAAACAGTGTTTACTGTTGGCTACATTTTCCTAGGCACCCATTTATTAGGGCACTTCTGATCAGCAAGTTAAACCTGACTGTCCTGGCTTGGGGGCTGGGATCCCAAACATTTCTGCAGATACCCAAAGGCTGAAACTGTCAGCATCAAAAATTACTGCTTTATGGAAATAACAGTTTCTTTTAAAAAGCAAAGTCTCCACATGTCCACATTTAGGTTTCAACTGCCGTGCAAATTCCTGCTAATGTAGGTGTCTTACTGGAGAAATGCCTACCCATTGCAGGAAGTCCCCACCTTTTAATAGGGCAGAACCTGGAGAAATCCTCCTTCAGCAAGGGATTTGTTCTGGGTTGTAAGAAGATTATCTCCTCTTCAGTGGCCTCAGGTGCTACAATCAGTCTGTCACTGACTGCTAAATGGAGCAAGGTGAACTACTGTGCTACAGCAACACGTGTGGCTGCTCTCCTAGGAATTACCTTGCTTGAGCTCTAAAATATGAGGTGTCTGGCAGAGATGTCAGTGAGAAGACCCTGCAAGGTTCTCAAAAAAATGAGGTGTATCTGCTGAATGTTCAGGACACAGGCAGCAAACTTTTATCACACTACCATTTAGGAATGTGGATATACCGAGAGCTCAGTACTCTCTTTTGTTAGAGGCAAGCAAAAGGGAAGGAGGGAACCACTCCAGAAATTTATTTCCTATATAAACACATTTACAACCTGCTGATACAAAAGGAACAGCCAAGGAGACCAGAGAACCAGAACAGCTCTCCTAGATCATCAACTCTACTCCCAGGCATAGAGCCCCTATTTTGCAAACAAAGATGGAAATGGGGGGGGAAGGTGGTGGGCAGAGGGAGAAACAAGAAAAAAACAAAACAAAACAAAACCCAAACAAAAACAACACACAAATACATATACCCCCACATAAAAAAAAGCCTGGAAGATGCCATTTTCTCTTTAAAATTAGCACTAGCACAAACCTGAAAGGAAACTTTTCAAACAGAAGCAATGCACTGAAATACTATCCCACCTAAGCACAGACTCACTTGCAAAGACATTTAGTAATCCTCACACAATAGTAAGAGTCACAAGTAAAGACCATCTAATCTTTTGTCAAAGTAAGATTTTTGCAGTGATCACTGCTCAAAGATTTTGTAAATCATTGCTCAAGGTATCTTCACCACCTGCGACAATTTAGAAGATCACTATATTTATTTTCCTCAGGTGAAATCAGTAGGCTTTCTATAAGCAAACCAAAAAATATTTTATTTTCTCTGAGAGTAAAACATCAAAAAATACATTATTTTGATTTTAAAAGGTTATCTGTCTCTTCAGAAAAGACTAAAAAGACTAATTACTAAAACATCCCAAATACAAACAAATATTAGAAAAAAACAGTCAAATACTATTTCCAACTCTCTTTATAATACATCAAAGCAAACAAGCAAAAAAATCCTTAGCACAAAAAAGTCAGAGGCAAATTTAAATTTAAAAGGATGTCTTAATAAAAGATAAGATTATAGTAACACTACCACAGTTAATGGAAATCAACAGATTAAAAAAAGGATTTGAGTATTATTCATCCAGCTTCCCAGAATAAACAAAATATTCTGGATCACTCTTATGTCACCACTCATTAAAAGCCAATCTAACTAATCAGCGTCAGATGTTTTTTTTCCCCTTCAAACATTTTAAATCATAGAAGGAAGAATAATTCTCCACTTCTTATTTCCTTGAAATCTGTTTTTACTGATCAGTGAGCTGAATGTCACAGGCACACCAAAGAGATCATTTATCTGGGTATAATAAAAAACCACCACAGAACAAATTAGTACATCTCAATAAAACACCTTTGGAGTAAGGATGTTTTTAGTAAATCAGATACAGAACAATAAAGATCATTTTATTTTTTAAAATAATACATATTTTATTAATAAATAATAAAAATTAATCCAGTTACAAATCAGTCACAGTAGATGCCCATAAGCAAGAGTTCTTTACAAAAGTAGTCCAGATTTAGAAATCTGATTGTCTTAGAAAAAATCTGTGAAGAACAATCAATGCAACGTTACAAAAGAGGCAAGTAACATAGGAGATAAATATCATTATGCTACATATTAAGAAAGATTTTGTATGTAAATCAAGGAAAAACAAACTAAAATAAGAAATTATTCCTTCTATCAGGCAAAGATAAGTGCCCTGAAATATCAGCATTTACAAATATTGAGCACTAACAAATTAAAAAAGGGGGTAACAGGGGAGCTAAACTGAGAAAGATCCTGAGAGAACAAGATGATATAGTTTTTATTTTGTTTTTAAGAAAATACCAAGTTTGAAATACACTTAAAATAACTGGCTAGCCTTAGCCTAAAACAGAGAATATGGCAGGGAATAAAAGGAAGGTGGAATATAATAATCTTAAAATATGCGAGTCTCATAAGGAGGACAGTGATTAATTGTGCTTCACATCTACAGATGGCAGTACAAAAACTGATCAGCAGGGAAATTTAGAATACATATTGTTAGAAAGTTGATCCAAATAAAGTTTGTTAAGTTGCAGAACAACTTTGTGTCAAAAAGTCACTGGAGCTTTCAAGAACATTCAAGACAAACATTGTGCATGGACTTATTTTGGTTTTGACTCAGCATAAAAATGGGGGACAGACAATTTTAACACTGAAAATCTCTTCTAATATTACATGTTTAAGTCCAATAAATATGTATCAATACCCCATCTGAGTTGGCAGCCTTGATGAAAACACAGGCCAATATTTTTGAACTTATCTTGTTATTTTAGTAGGTAGTTTATAACATACGGACAACTGTAGTAATTTTCCCAGCTTAGTGAGGTTAATGAGAAAGTGATACACTCCTCCATTTTCCCACTAAGACTTTTATCTGCACTGCAAGTCTCCATTTGTTCAATAAATAGTTTTTATACAGAGAAAGCACTCTCATCATCAGAAGTTCAACACTGATAAAAGTCATGGATCACCATCAAACAAGATTACCTAGATTTTAAGAAAAGCGTGTTTGGAGAGGAATTTTTATTTTATTTTAAACAGTTTCTGGGAGGAGGGAGTGACTACATTCAGCAGTACATCCAAAGGGAAAGTGGAATGAAATGCCAGTCCTTCATGGGCAATTCCCAAAACAACATCTCAAAGCAGCAATGAAAGGAATAAAGTTGAGTCAGGGACAAGGCATGGTGACCATACAGAATAGAAAGACAAAGACTGAAACATTCCAATTTTATTATGGAACTGATTTAGTAAAAAATCTGGCATAAACTCAGTATGTGGGAACCCACATACTCTCATCCATGCAAACCAGAGAATCACTCATTCAAGATCACTAACCCGGCAAACCCTCTCAGTCAAAACTATTACGCTGTATGTCTAGTTTGATTTTGACTCTGCATCAAAATGGGGGGATGAAGTCTTCGGTCTTTGACAAATTCACCAAGGATCTCCTTTCATCCTATTGGAGATTCTCTGCATGAAGGGTTGTCTCTCTTTCTTAGTGATCAAGATTCTGTTAAATTAAGGTTTTGTAGCATATTGTAACAAAACACTGCAAGGAAAATGCACAGAAATATACACAATTTCAATAAACAACCACTTCCTCAATAACTGGAATTCAAAGTAAGATTTAAACAATGTTTTCTTTTTGCTCCTACTTTGTTTAATGCAATCTAACTTAATGCTTAAAACCCCCCATTCTTCAAGATGTGTTTTTAATCCTCTGTTCCTGAAAAATAATATGTCAATATTTTTAATGATCATCCTATAATTGTTCTCTTCAAACAAACCTTGAACAAACAATACAAGGCTACTCCTGCCAACTCACTGATCACAGGTCAAAGAATGTAGTAATCCTGTATTTTTAGCTCTTGAAGATTTTTTATTGTTACATACTGTACAACAAAAATCTTTAGCAGTAAGCACGGGACAGCTGTATTTCAAACCATTAGGCAACACATAACTTGAAACAGTATACGACACAATGTCTTTTCACTTCTTGTATTTCCAGAGGCATTATTTATAAGCCTGCCTTCAATACTACTGAAAGTACTTTATTACAAACTGAATACATAGAAATTTCAGTTGCCAAGCATACAAAAGAGCAAACGGCCATGGAAACAAACAGAGAAGAGATATTCAATGGTGTGCTGGATTTATTTTTTCATATAACATAACCAAAATCTGCTCTGAATTTGGTGGAATGGACAACATCTGACAAAATTTATTAAAGTTTTACCTGCAATCCTAAGTGGACTTAATCACACAAAAAATCAGATGTAGAATTTGCTGAAGTAGAAAACTGTGACCATGTAGGCTCTGCAGGACCAACACTAGCTAAATGCCTTACCTCCAACACATCGGAGGAAGGCATCTGAACTGAGCTCCATCAACACCAAATGTGTAAAGTGGATAAAAATACAACCTGTAAATATTTTAAAAGTAAAACCAAATTGTGTTTCCTGAACATTGAGCCTGTATGTGCAGCTGAACAGCCTTTGCAAGCTTTTCTCCCCTTTATGAGGCATTAAGAAATAATCAGTATAACACTGTAAGTGGAAGAAACAGAAAAGCTGCAGCTATCAATAAACCTTTAAAATGTTTGAGGAGTTATTTATGTTGCCTAAATCTGTTATCCTCCTAAATGGAACTAACAGTCTTAGTTCACTATTTAGAATCAAAAGATGCATCTAGAAGGTGAATGAGTTGTTCAAACTTCTCACAGGACACATTGATCTCCCCATGTTAGATTGGGAGTTAGTGAGATGGTCCAATGAGGGGAAAAAACACCAAACAACTCAAATTAAAAAAAAAAAAAAAAGCCATAATACATACACACACTTGCTTGGGAGTCCCTGCATGTTCCTAAATGAAGATTTTTTTTTTCACCTACAATATCATTAGGGGATAAAAGAACACAAACCAATTCTATCAACCAGGTCTAAGACATTACTGAATGCTTACTTTGGACAAACTTTGTTCAGATTGTTACATTTTAATAAAATGTTTTGTATAACAGAAGATAAAGAGACAGATTGAGATAACAGATTTGAAAGCTACATTTCAACTATAAGTCTTTCATAAAATTTAAATTCTGCTGTTTCCAACACAAACCTTTAAAATGTTAGGCTCATACTAGGGCAAGTTAAAAGACTGTGTATTGCAGAGAGATGCTGGTTCAGAAATTCCAGAACTCCTGTAAAATTAAAAAAGTAGGAAAACATAAGAGTAAGTGTTCTCAGATAAAAAGAAATCCATAGTACTGTCATTAACTGTAGGTTACTTGGATAAATTAAGTCTGGATTTTTATCCAAGTAATCCTGAATGCTCTATTATATATTAAGCTAATCAGTGGGAATGCATCTGAAGATTTATTTAATTACACAATCTTCTTTCTCTTTTCAAAGAAATTATATACGAATTCTAAAATACATTAAAATATATTACAATAAGTACTGTAATTAATCTCTGCTTTTTAATTCCGACCTTCAATTTTTAATCACTATTTGCAATATTAGCAGAAAACAACTCAAAAACCTTCAGTTTATACATACTGAAAACAAACCCATGAAAGGCCAAAAAGCCCTGTGCAGTTTTTCTCTACTCTGAGCCATTCCTTATGCATCCAGTGCAATGTCCCACAACTTTTTTACCTTAGGTGTTTTTCAATGGAGAGACTCTTTCAGTTGGTGCTTTTTGTGTGCTCCTCCAGCTGCCCAGTGGCATGCTTTCCATGACAGATGCTCTGGCTTCATTCTTAACATATGTTCCAGATGATAATTCCATCTTCTTTTCTGGATAACTTTAGAGCCAAGGGGTTTTTGAGCTGTCTAATGAATCTTGGCATCTGTTATAAATTCATTCCATTTAATACATAGTATTTTTCTAAGGCATTTGCTTTCAAAGGCATTTAGATGTCTGTACCTTTGTTGGATTTCCAGCTTTCACATCCATATGTTGAGATGGAAAGCAATATCTGAGTTGAAGTTTCACACCCTGGTCTTTAAAACATGGATTTTTATGACCATATCTTATTTAGTTCATAAATGAAACTGTTGCCTTGCCAATTTGTAATACTAGTTCCTTACTGAAATCCCCAGATGACAGGCACTTTACTACCGAAACACATAAATTTATTTTTTTCTTGTACTTCCTTACTTTCCAGTGTAGAATTCGAGCTTAGAGTTTCCAGGGATTAATTTTATTTTTCTTTTTTTTCCTCTTATAATTACATAATAGGATTGTAAACAAAGCAAATAAAAAGCCCAAACAAAAAAATAATAGTTTTCATTTAATTTCATTTTCTAATCAGTGTAAGACAAGGATGTGTTGCAGCATTAGAGAAGCTACTGAAATTACCACGGAATTCTTCTTTGTTATCGAGACTTTTCATGTGTTTTAAAGTAATTAAAAATTACCAGTCTCTCCAATGTGAACTTTCAGTATTTTTTTTCCAAAACCCTATCTTTACATTAAACTTTCTCTATTTTTTTATTTTTTGATGCTGCACCTAGTGACACAGTTACTTCATTTCCACACCAAAGTTGCTCACTTTCCCAGCCTATCTAAGCCATCTTTTAAACATCTCCATCCTCTGTATACTTCCTATTTTATCAAGTGCTCTACTCTTGACAGGTTCATCAGCTGCTTAGAACCATGAAAAAATAGTAGCTTTTACCAGGGACTCTTTCAAACAAGACCAGGGTACAACTGTATCCGAGGCAGATGTAGCAAAACTAATGACAGACTTTTACACTAGGAATATCCAGTAAGAGTTAAAGTATGAACCAAAAGGAAAATATCTGTAAAGCATTTCAATTCTTCCATTTTTATCATTTCAAACTAGGAACAGAATCTCTCACTATGGTAGAAGCTGAAACCATCAATGCATATTTTTCTTTCAGAAAGAAAAGTGCTCTTCTCCATGGCATGAGCATGAAAGGCTATTTCCTTGAGGACTGTCCTTACAACAGGCTCTGAGAAAGCCCTCCTGATCTTTACTGCTCTTGGTACCCGCTCCATATCCCAGGCTCCACAGCAGCTCACACCGTTCCACAGTCAAAAAGAAACAGCAACACAGTTAAAACTGACAAAAAAGATATCTCTTCTCATAATGAGGACTTAAGGAAACTGCCAACTTCACATGCTTTGTTGAGTTCTATCTTTCTGATTTTAAGCCACTGTAAGGCTTTATGTGCACTAAAACCTTTTGTATTTCAGATGGTGCACTTTTAAACACCATTCTCTTCCTATATGGTGTGCTCTAAACAGCATTCAATACTGTGTAACACTGGTTAAATCACGATGTCTCAAATTTCTCAGTAGAGAGTAATTACTAATATTTATCTATTCTAAGGAAAGATTAAAATGTTAATAAATGGATTAATTTCTTGGTTTGTGTATTAAAAAATACACACCCTAAGTGAAGAAATACAAACAGATTTTCAAGGAACTCCAAAGATGAGAAGTTATTTGGAGCATTTTTAAATATGTCAATTGGCAAAAGAGAGATCATGGTAAGCCACCCTTTTTATAAACCATGTATCTAATCAGTATAAAGTTTTCCTCTATGCTAAAGCTTCAAATACATTGACAGGAACAGTCTACCAGCCACAGATGGCTTTTAGGGAATATAGCACATTGCAAGAAAGGAAAGGCTATTAATATGCTAGAGCTATAATGCAGGACTCTATTTACTACCAAAATACAAATGCCTATTGTGAGGTAATTTACCAGTGACAATTATTTCACTGAATATGATGACCTGTGATCTTCTATCCAGCAAAACTCACTTTATTATAGAGATACTTTTCTTCTGTAAGGAAAAGTCAGACACACTATGGGTGACTAGACAGTGATGCTTTGGTACTCATGTTGCCTCTCAATAAAAAACTTTTTTCCCCTCATTTATTTTACCCAGCTCTAGCGCACCAACTTGTTACCTTCTTTACAGCAAAACTCATTAAAAGAAACAAACACAAATTCACTGCTTATATAAGAATAAGTTAAATTATTGAAGTATGTTCTTCAAAAGCACACAAAATACCTATTAATGTTAGAATTTTCTAGAATGTGACCTTGTTTGAGTGGGTCAAGTTTTTATTATCAAAGGCAAATAACAATAATAAATATTACCTATTTATGGTAGATTATTTAAAACCTTATTACCAATACATTCAACATTTGTGTCCTATCTGTTAATGACTACACTGATACTTGGGAGGCTGGTACAAAATATATATCTCACTGAGACTAATACATACATGTGTATTACACAGCTATTATATACCACAAAAAATGCACTATCACCATAACTGTTTCTCTAAGTCTTCATTTGTAGACTGAATACTACCTGCAGCTATCTTCTTCTCTACCCTGGAGAGGGTGCAGGGGAACACAAAATGTTCGAAAGGATCCTTAAAAACAGCAGGGCTGGGTTGGGTTGGTTTGGGGCTTTTGGCTCTTTTTTGTTTGTTTCATTTGCCATGAAATTTATCCATTTCATCTAATATCATCTATTACCAGCATGGTAGTCCACAGAGCTGCATATAACAGCAATTTCTTGTCTCCTTTGGAGAAAGGATGATTGGATCAGGTGAGGGAAAAGTTCATCATCTCTACATAAACCACTTTGTGCCAATCGTAGTTCCACACAAAATCCTATGCACATGGCGTAAATTAAACTTGTAAGATCCTCACTGTGACTGAAAATTGCCCAAAGGGATCCCAAATACAAATGTTTACAACAAAAAATTTATTTAAAATATCCACTTTGCAAGCTGAAATCTTAAAGAGCTTGATTATTCTCCAAATTTTTGTATATAAACAAGCAAACTCAGCAGTAGGTTTGCAAAGAATGAATTTCAGACAAAATCTACTTCACAGGAATTCAAACTCTAAACAGAAAAGGATTACATAGCTACTGTATCACTTGGATTAAGGAACCGCTTCAGACATTAGCCAAGTCACTATTCTGCGAAAAAACTCTGTTTGTTTAAAAACCAAAAACACACAGGAATAGGAACTAGCTAACCTCCTGGTGGCATTTTTTAATTCCATCACATTTAGGACTAGCCCAGAGAGTAAATCAGTGGTCCTTTTCTAAACAAGAACTTCAAAGAAAAACATCTTGAAATACAAACTAGTTGTGCCAGAGTCTGGTGGTAGTGATAATCTAAATTCTAGGTGCAGTTCTGTAGCCAGTTTACCCTTGCAAAGAAGGAACTGCCACTAGGAGGGAGATGCCCTGCCCCTCCACGTGGCCGCTCGCCCATTCCCATGTGTGCCAGCACTACTGTTCATGCAGCTACACAGTGAGTCAGGTCAGGGAAACGATCCATCTGAAAGTTAGCTGGGAAAATAAAAATAGATTCCTTTTCATCCAGATAAATTTCCTGGCATGATTCACCATGTCACCATTATGAGCACAAGTGACAACACAACAGAGCAAGAAGAGAACATGACACTTTCCCCATTTCAGCAACAGATTCCACTTAACATAAATTTCAAGCAAACATGGAACAGCATCTATCAGGGGCAAGTCCACAAGCTTCTAATTAAAATACAGTAGTTGCTGCTGTTTCTCAAGAATAAACTTGTTCAGAAAAGTATCCAGTGTGTTAGTCAGCATACATGACTGGCATGGTATTATAAAAGCCAGCACAGTTCAAAACAAAGTGAGTGAATACTAGATTTAAAGTAAAGCAAAAGATGCTACATGAAAGCACAATATTTTGTAAGTATTTTCATGTGCATAGAAATTATATCACTAATCCATCTACACAGTTTCATCAGGTCAAAAGTGTGCAAGCATAGGTAGAGATGTTGTCATGTTCCTATGGATTACTCTTTCCCAGTGATCATTGTTCAGTAGTTTCCTTCAGTCTCTCTGGAAGACACGCCACAAAAGAACTAACCTTAAGATTTTTCCATCTTCTTAACAACTCCTCCCTTCGTATGACCTAAGTGATTTAACCTCTTCCTCTGCAACATATCAGGAGGATAAACGAAACCCAAAAAATCTACTGCTTCTCCTTCAGGCTGAACTTCAACTATTAGATTCATTTTACTTCCTATATAAAAATTATATTTTAATTACATAAAATCATATTTTAAAAAGCCTGAATACCATAATGTAAGGCACTCAAAAGTTTCTCAAGGATAAACAAACTCACATTCAGGAAGTCTCTGAGGTGAATAACAATACTATTTCCATTTTATCTGAGGGAAACTGTGACTTGGACAAATTTAGGTTCCCACAACACTGAGTGCCAAATTTAAGACACTGTTGGCCCAATTTTTTACATAATTTACCATCTTACATGTCTTTCTTCATTACAGACACAGTTGTCCCCAAGTTTATCTCAACGAAAAGCATAGAGCACTTGTATCCAGTAGCACTCAAATCTCTTGCTGATGGTGTGGTTCTCAGTATCTAGGCCCAGTTAGCAGCCATTTATGAAGACTATTCTGTTTCAGTAACTTTCTTAGCATGACAATGTTGATTAAAGCCCATTAGGAAGCTATGCTCACTAAAATATTTTACACTTCAACTGTTCAAATATGAATAACTTGGGATTATAGAGTTTCGAATTTCAATGTAAAAATGGTAACAACTAATGAAACTGGATGCTACTATATTGTAATTAAATATTTTTGGGAAGACTACCCTCAAAGTCAAGACAGTCATCAATTTGAAAACGAACTTCTACATCTACCTAGAAAAAAGGAACATGTATTTGCAAAACGGTTCCTCAAATTCTTCCCCAACATTGGACATTTGCTGGGCATGCGGTACCGCCAAGCCAAAAGGGTTGTGAGCAGGATAAGGGCAATGAATTGTTAACATCTTGCTTCCCTCATCCCTGCAACAGAGAATATTTTAACCTTGCTTCTTTAGAAGTATTGCCCTCATGGGTAACAAACTGGTATGAATAAGAGAAACCTGTACGAATGGAAAAAACCTTCAGAACATGAGCAACCAGGCAGCATTCATTATACAGGAAATGGAACAGACATACAAGAACATGTAAGGCCAGTGTGTCCAGGATACTCAAAAACACCCATTGCCTAGGTATTTTCCCTATGTAACAAGCAACCTGTTCTTGTCAGGAATAGCACTTTTCTACCATAAAACTCAGGGTTTGAGAAAGCTCAAAGTCATAAGTATGTTCCACATTAATAATACCCTGTTGTGCAAGACATAGGAGAACACCTTCCTCCTTTTGAATATATTATTGTATCTTCTATCTGATGTATTAGTGGCAGGAACTAATACAAGCAATCAAAGAACAGGCACAGAATTTTACCCACTGTCATCTACAATACAGCTGCATCTAGAAGAGCACCATATTTACCAATGAGAATCACAACTGTACAACCATTTAGAAACTGAAAACAGTCTGTATTATAGGTAAAATGAAATAAAAACAATTTTAGAAATTTAAAAATCGATCAACCACATACTATTATCTAAACTGGCATTCAGCAAGGATATTGCAGAGAAAATTTTGAGACTGTTTAAAATACTCTGCATTTCAATTACTATAGCAAACCACCTTTAACCACAGAAACTGATAATAATACAATGTGGAGAGCTGCAAAAACTACACTCATTTATTACCTAAAAAGTACCTGTAATAAAGTTCTCTTTAGCAAAGAGAACACCCCACACTCAGGTTACTTACATCAAGTTTAGGATTTTTATACAGTTCTGATCCTCTTTCAAGGACAAGTATGGTTAAAAAGGTTGTAATTATTTCAAAAAGAACTTGGTAGCCAACTACAGAGTGAGTGGGACAGAGGAAGCGCCCAAGGCCCTTCTCTCCCAGTGGGGTAGCTGCAGGAAAACAGTCTCTAAATACAGAGATCTCTGCTCAAAGTGTATGTGGAAGCAAAGAAAAAAAAAAACTGTGTATGAGGTTCCCCTGACTGCAAGCAACTTTACAGTTTTACCTAAATCCATTTCTACACTGAGTGCATGATACAGCAATCTCTTAATTATTTGGAATTAAAAAAAAAAAATCTAGCTTACATATATGGATATTAGAAAGCTTGCACTGTCAATTTTTCTCTCTTTGGTCCACGTGGAACCGTCTGTTCTACATTCATATATTTTATTGGAACTATACAGTAACTCACATTTTCTATTAATTACACAGAATTAGAGTAAAACAATTACAATATGAAAGGCTTATTTAGTTTCAAGTGGTTCATCAATCAAGACTTCACCTTAAACTACTATTTGCTAAGATAATTAGAAAAAAAACTGTTTAAATTTCTTCTACTTTGTGTACCAGATGTTCAACATAGTCTATTTAGACTTGTCTTTCTTAGAGGTGTGTTAAACTGCTCAAATAACTTAGACAATCTGCAAACAAGATTTCTGACAGGTTGTGAATAACACTCAATTAATAACATAACTTCTGAGATTAATTTTTCAATCAAGGCATTTATGCCCCTCCAAAAAAAAAAAAAAACCAAAAAACCCAAAACAAAATGAAACAAAAAAAAAAACCAAACCACACACCACACACACACACACACACACACACACACACACACACACACACACACACACACACGAAAAAAAAACCAAAACACACCACACCCAACATCGTATCACATGAACTCAGTCTCCACTGTGTATTTCCAAAATTAACATCTGTTTGGTCTTGGTTCAACTGTAAAACTCAATGTTCATTAAATGAAATAATACAGTTCTTTTTCTGGTTTTGAGCCAGGGGGAGGAGGGGAAAAGGCATGTTACCCTAAGACTATTAAAAATCAGTACTTTAAAGAACAATTGTATTCCTATTTGGAACAACAGATTTATTCCACTACACTATGTATTCTTCTTGATAGTAGATATAACAACAGAAAATATTTTCCACATGGTTATTTCTTAAAATCCCATGATACCTGCATCATGTCCTGAATTGCAAAAATGAAAACAGACCAGCAGTTGAGTGAATCTCATCACAGTAAATCAAACACATCTTATCCTACAAACTGTATAGGTTTAGAAATATTAACACTACTTCAAGTTTAGATACTAAGAAGTTACAAATGGCTGTATTATTAAAAAAAAGAAAAACAAAAAAAATTGAGTGAAAATTATATTACAGTATTTCAGTGATCCATTATTTACAGAACAATCTCATTACAGGAAAGCTTCATGACATCTGTTTTTTTACCACCATCTTATTACATCAAACTTCTTAAGTTATTATGGTTAAGCCACAGCAATTTTGTACTTCAGTTCCCTCTGAACACTAGTACTTCTGTACTTCAGGTGAGTGTTGAAAGATAAAACAAGGACATTAAAAACTGCAGGATTATATTAAATTTACCCCCAAACCCAAGTCAGATACATTATCTATTCAATAAAATTTGGGTAAAAATATATGATGCAAAGATTGCCACAACAAACAGCATTATCTAGTGTAACACACTGGAACAGAGAAACCCAAACAGAGGTATGGTAATTGAAGTATGACAACACAAGCACTAACTTAAACAGATACCATTTTGCTTCATCTTTAAATAATGATTTAGCCATCTTGTTATGCAACACACACTAGGTACGTCCTCCCAAAAACCCTTACTCATTCAATTAAAGAAAAAGTTAGTTGACACATTAAATTTAAAACTGGGTTCTTTAAAAAGTTGGCATCTTTGTCAATTTTTCCTTTGTCCCAAATGATCTTTCAATAACATAATAACGAAGACTCTTAAACCTTTTCATATGTTTAAATTAATTGAAGTCTTGTGCACAGTTTATATATAAAGAAATTAGGTTGCAATTAACCATAGTTGTTAATGATTCTTAAATCTAATCGTTGTGACTATTATAGACCACAGACAAGGTCAACTCTACAACTTGGGAAACTTTGGTTTTAAAGAAAAAAATATCAGCTGAATTATATGCATAAAATTCACTTTTGTAATAACATAGCTTAATTATACTAAGCATGTTCATCCATGTAAAAAACCAGCTGTTTCCAAATTGATAAATTAAAAACATATCCCCCTAATAAAACACTAAATTTTAATTAGTAAATACAGTGAAAGCATGTTAAGTAAAATTAAAAATACTAGCTCTTACAATAATATAAAAAAAAAAAACCACTGCAAAACACTGCACTTATAAGCAAATCCAAAATGTAAAAGTCATTTCAGCAATTACTGCACAGTGCTTACACTAACTGCATAAATGCCAAATGTTTAATTTCTGCATCTCAGCAGCAACGTTCAGGTCACTGTATTTAGGATTTTTAGTCAAAATCACTTCCCTTTCATCTGTATGCCTTACAACAAAAAACGTTAGTGTCATCTAAAAAGTAAATTCATAAGGGAAGACAACCCATCTCTCTCCTAATCTGGCTACAAGAATAAGGGGAGAACAGAAAAAAAAGAAAAATTATTAACCTCACTGAGATGGTGAATTGCAAGAATATCTTTGCAGCAGCGCACATGCACGCAGGCCATGAGATACCTGGTTCTTATCTCTAGATCTAAGATTGTAAGTTACAACCATAAAACCATCCATACAAAACACATTCCTACCCCTCTCTTGCCTGAGCAGAGACTCGGCTCTAAGATACTGCTCCACTGGCTCTCCGCTTGTACAAGTTCTGACATCTCACAGGGTACATCTGAATTAACACTTTAGTTCAGATAAGGAGAGCACTTGTGCAACAAATCTTCCCATCACCATAGTTATGCACTTCCAGTTGCTGCATGAAGCAGTCCCAGAGTGCACAAACCTGGTTCCTTCGAGATGAAATTAAAAGTCACACGATGCACTCCAGGAGCACTACCAGTGCCAAAGGGGCACAGGAGCAAACAGGAGATGGTCCAAAGTAACACCCACTTCACTTTGCAAATGCATTCACTGTTGATAGGTATCAAATCCTTATTACCAATTATTTCATTCTCTGAATCTGCTCTCATTGGGCTGCATTACTTGCTCAGGGAAGTCCAGCCACTGTGCTTCAGGGTCTCCTTTTATCTGTGAGATGGGACCTGACTGCACCTGAGGTTCACCAAGCTTCTCAGGCATTGCTTCCTTTTGGGTTTTCTGTCCTCTGTTGTCCAAAGTTCTCACCTCCAGCCTGTCATCTCTGCCCATTTGACCTTTCACACATAACAGTATACTCTTCCTCAGTATCATCTTGTCTCACCACACTGAAACATCTTTCCCTAAAGACTACTCAAAGCCCAACTATGATCATAAATAAATTTAACTCTGGCATTTTCTTAACATTGAGTAAAACAGTAATACCTCAATGGGTTCCTCATTTAAGCACACATAGAAAAACAGGGTTCTGAAGCCAACTATGTAGCATCACATAGGATTCTTCAGTGCTCAACAGCAGGGTTAAAAGCCTACAAGCATATAGCCCTCGGCCCTCTATTACTGGCATGGATACAGCACTAAGGATAATAATGCAAACATTTTCTTACTGCATTTCGCAGACATTAAGAATTGTATTGCAGTGCCCTAAACATACCCTATCTTCTCTAGCCTCTCTCTAGCAGAATCTCAATTCAGAGAGAGATCCCCAGCTCAACTTTTAGTCCTCCCCTCTCATTCCTACATTCAGTTCGCTTAACTTGCCTTTGTAATGACCTATCTCATTAGACAGCTCCTCAGAACCATTCTTCATCCCCATACTTGCAAGTCATCCTAATACTCTTTGACTGGGCTGTGAATCACAAAGAGGGATTGAGTTTTTTTCTTGTATCACAAACCATTCTGACTGCTGAAAGGGACAATTTTAAAAAGTCCAAGGCTACATCCACACAACCAAGTAATTTGGCAAAATAGAAACAGATCAGTCAACTGAAGCAGCTGATGCTCAGATCCCTATGTTCCCAGCAGGTAGGGTTTACAAGATTTATTTCAAGGTAAATTCAGTCTGGAGTCTCAGATTGAATGGTGCACCATATGTGGTTCAGGGCAGTCCAAAGGACTGGTCACTGGGGCTGGAGTTCACTTGGTGTCCGCCTGGAGAAGAGATCCCATGCTCCCCTTCCTTCAGGTGGAACCAAGTTTGTACCTACCAAAACAACTCTGGGAACTGAGCCAATGAGTATCAAGTGCTGATGATCAGAGAATTCACTTTAAAACTGTAATAGCATGTTAGCTTATGGAAGCAAGGCAGCTTTACCCAATTCCATGATGCTTCTTAGTACAGAGAGAATATGTAGCTACCAAAATAAGAAGTGTCTACTGAGCATATTCCAATTTTAAGAATTAAGATTAAAGTTAGATACTTTGTCTTGGTAACATTTAAAAAAATGCACTTAACAACTTCGATTCTCTTGCTCCAGAGCAAGGTCAAAGTTGTAATTACATGAAATGTATAACCATTGAATTAAATGCTTACAAATTCTTTACATTGTAAAACACACTGCACTTTTCTTTTTGTTTTCAGAAACAATCAAAACAAACACTTTGACCCATCAACAACCAGAATAAGTCAGACACAGAAAATTAAGGACAATATTAGATCTAAATAAAAAAAATAATTAAACCACTAAAACCCTACAGTTATCTATTGCAAGAAATTAAAAAAAAAAAACAAGCCCACAACCATAAATTCACTCAAAGTTATTTAAGATAAAGAAAAATACATTTCAAGAAATGTCTTTTATTAGAAAAGAAAACAATTACCAACAAAACTAACATGAAAATGGGAACTCAGTGGGCTTTTCTTCAATTAATAGACAATAAAACAGCATAAGGAGAAAAAGTTTATTTTACATTTCAGAATTTCAAATATTAAGACATTGAGTTTCATTGTACATTGTCCTTTTCTGGCCCCTGGTGATTAATATATGCATATCCAGTGCTCACAGAGTTGATACCAGGGTGTAATAAGAATAAGCGATAAGACTTGAAGGAATGGATGTCACGTAAAAGGAAATTAGTTGAAGCATTCTAGTTATTTGAAAGAAACTTATATGAAACAATTGAAAAAGGAAATCAGATCCCCAAACTGAGTAAACAACAACAAGATAGAAAGGAAAAATAATTGAAAATTTTATATAGTTCCTGCCACGTAAAATTTTATGTGTTATAAATATAAGCATATACTCCAAAATAGGAAGTAGGCCTTAAGCTTCACAGTTTAGCTCATTTTCATCTACAATACCCACAATGCAGCCTGAAATACAATTTATGTAGGAGCAATAAAAGAATAATAAACTTATTCTCTTATTCTCTTGGCTTCTTGACATTTAATGTCAATCTGCAATAACAAAGCTAATAATGATTTTTGTCTTCACACATTGCTATTGAAACAAAGCATTTCTTTGTAAATTAAAGGGTAATTTTGTATCCACTACTTCAATCTAAATCTTTCTGGGCTAGAATCACAGAAACTCATGGCATAAGTCACCCTAAAATCCAGATCACCTTCTCTCTGCGAGAGAGATTGTGGTTCTTTTGGAAATAATTATATGTGCAACCACAACCTAAAGCAGAGTAGCATGAAGCATGGAAGATTTCATTCAAAGTTCATTACATGTACAAATGCCAGGTATTTCTAGAAGTTTCCCATTCAAAGCTTAACATACAGCAACCTTCCCAAATGTGTAAATCACATGCGGACACATTATAAAGTGACATCTCAAGAATTCACAGGAATTCAAAAATAAGAGAAAACCATAGTTTAGACTAGTTTATAATTATTCTTTAATCATATGACTTCCAGGTCTGTGAAGTAATTAGGTGCATGCTAAGCTTTATGTAAGTACTATGTGGATTTTATTGGGACTACTTGCATTTGTAATACAAGCTGAAACACACTGAATGATTTTGGCATGTAGGAAATTTCACACAAAGTAGCACATCTGCAGCAGCTTCCAGGCAAGCGCCTACTGCACACCTGTATTACTACCTCTTTCAGCTGCCACAACAGCCTATTTAGTTTGATACACAGGTAACAGCAGCTGTAACAACAAGGTTAAGTGGGAATTACTGAGCCCAACTTCCTCTTCACTGTGAGTTACCCCAATAAACAGAGGCAGTGCTGAGGGTTAAGTATTAACAACACCAAGGCCTTAATGGCCGCTAATTCCATATGGTCAGATTAACTTGCTGTAGACCTGAAGAAAAATCAAGAGTGTTCATATGTGTAACCATGTAATACCATTGCTCACAGTGTACGATACATCAGAAGAACCTTCCATTAAAAGGTAGAACTTACCCCTCTTCTGTACCCAGCCTTCCTTCACAATGGTAACATCGCTCATGATGACTCCACTCTGAACCCCCAACTCAAAAGAGTATTTCTTTGAGTTATCAGCTTGTCGGTTTGGCTTCTTTTCTACAGCTTTTCACAATTTCTACTGATGAGTCAGCCTGGAAGGAAATATTAGAGAAAGCATTTAAGTCTTTTCTGTTTTTCTCACTTGACAGCCAACAAAAAAAGTCTTTGTTGATGTATTGCACTGACTGAGCTCGCATTAAAAATCTGCCTTTTTTTTAATTAACCATACAACAGAATCAAGTTTTGAGTCTTACAGCACATTTTCCATGAACACTGCAACACTAAAAAGAAGCAGAATGTGTTAAAATTTAAGTCATACGGCACTTTCATAAATTGCGCACAACAGAATTCTCTCCCACTAACACACAGGATGCTCTTAAATTAAAGGCTGCTAGTACTCATCCACAGGTCCAACTCTGAACACACAGGAGCTTCACCCATTCCAACATTTGTCAGAATCTGTGCAATGGACAAGTGGTTCCTTTATTATGGGTACACTGATCCTATCAAGAGTGCAAGAAAGTGGAAGGAAAAGTCCTGTAAAGAAGCTTAAAAACAAACAAACAAAAAAAAGGCTACAGAATTACAACATTCTTCCTACTTCCACTATAACTTCCTTATAGCCAATACAAATCCTTAATTTACATGACTTTTTAAAAAATCATCATAATGTCCAAGTACACAAACCAGAAAAAAAAACAAACCAATGTTTAGTTTATGAAAAGAAGGAGCATACATTCAAAAGCTTTAAGCCAGGCAGTGACAGGAGTGCTCTTTCCCCTACAAAGTTCAGTTTGCAGAACACAGAAGGGAAGTTAGTCCTGGAACAGGACATACCACTCTCAGAAGCCACAACTCTCTCTTTTGACCACCACATTCCCAGAGTACCTAACAGCTGTGAAGAAGAGATAAATAGCACTAAAATCAAGTAGGAAAAGATGCCAGAGGGCAGGAGAGGTTTCCTTTTGGCAGCAAACTGCCTTTCCCCTCCATCCTTCAAAATAAACAGAAGCATTCAAATTATGCTCATCCAAAAAAGGGTGGGAAAACAAGAAATGGGATTTTTCTGATGGTGGAGCAACACCCTTCTACAGCTGTATACACAGGAGCATGCATGTACACAGTGCTAGCACAGAACAGGAACCTACAAGTTCAGTGTTATGAAATGCAGCCCATAAATATCCATTTAGCAGACGGACCAACAAATATAAACACAACAGAAACAAATATGGCTGTGCTAGAACCTATCTGTGCAACAAATGAATGAAGAAAGACTGGGAAATAAGCTGTTTTAACGCTATCAATTACAAGCTAAAAACTGAACCATTACTGACATGCGGGTTATTTCTTATTTATCATTTGAAGAATGTGTATTTGCACCACACAGCAGCTAGATGGAAGGCTACTTCTGTATGGATGCTGTAGCATGCAAAATAAAACTTGGTATGAGTATTTTTTCAAGTGATATGCAACAAAAAAAATGCAGCACAACCTGACTTTACAGAAACACTGAAGGGTGTCCTTTTCAGTCTCTTTCACTGAACTATTGTTTGAAAACACACAGTATTTCAGCTGCATAAAAGTAAATAAAAACCACAATGCTAAACTCGTTAATACTGCAAAGTTGAAGTAGCACTGACTACAGTGTCTCTAAGACACCCCCACGGCACTGGCAGATATGACAGTAACACCTGCACAGGTGACACACAACCTCTCGCATTGGCATCATACCCTGTTGTCTCTAGAAGGACACCAGACTCTGCATTCATGCAACTATACCCTCCCTTAAGACTTTAATACTGTTTAAGCTTTCATAAGAGTTAAAAGAAGATGTTATATACAAGTTTTTGGAAGGACATGAAACTGCTTTACTGATGTTAATTGAGCTGACTAACTTTATCTGTTAAAACATCCTATTATATGCAAGCTGGTATGGTAGAAATAATTAGAGGATACATTTCCACATCCTTCACCTTACTAATGTGAGAGTTAATTTCTGGTTCATACGTTATCAGAACTTTTGTTTGCATGCTTCAAACGAGATAAGCAAGTCTATCAGCTGTGCATGAAAAGAGATCTGACAGATTAAGACATGTGCCTGAAAGCAGGTTGCTGTTTCGCTGTTCTGGATCATTGCGGCACAGTATCAGCTCTTATTACAAACACATAAATCTTTACAAAGCCCAGAGGTGGGTGTCAAACAACTGTGACCTAGGAGCAGCTGTTCTGTGAAGGAAGCGTAGGCACATCAGTTTCCAAATACGCAGCTTAAGTTCAGTTTTCTACAAGACTTTCACTGCATTCTTTAAGAAGCAATCACAATTGAATTTTTTTTTCCACCTATAAAAATACATGAAGCAATGTAGCATTCAGTACTTAGTTTGGGCTGGTATATGCTGCAATATGTTTTACTCTTTTGGCAAATTTAATGTCCTTTCCAATTATGGTGTGCACTTGTGAAAAGTGAAATAATTTATTGTTATTGGTAGAGACACAGTGATAAGAAATTAACCTCTGTACTAAGGAGCAATAATCTTGTCTGCCCACATACTGATCATTCATGTCCACATACTGATCAATCAGTTCATGATTTCAGTAGATACACAGTTTTAATGAATTAATTTATGTTTGAAGCTCTCTATTTACCCACTGATTTAGTGTTACATAACGAAAATTTGATCTATGACATGATTTTCATGTCAGACAGCATCCCAACAACCTCAAGTGTATGTCTGTAGACTTGCATGCCACCCATCACATTTACTACTTTACTGAATTTTGAACAAAATCCCACAAAGTACAAAAATCACATATATATGGTGACAAAATTAACTACATTATCTCCAATTTAGTTTCACAGTATTACCAGAAACAACTTTAGAATTATCAACAGTTGTACGATTGTACCGATTGCTCCATTAATGGGCAATTAAAAGTCAAGCTGAATTACAATGGAAGTTGAAGGAGATAAATCAAAGCGCTAAAGGACTAATGAAAGTAAAGGTTCTATGTTCACACTACACTTTCAAGAAGCCATTTGTGAGCATCTGTCATATTATCCCTTATTAAATTCCTTTGAGACTTTCTAAAAGCTGTACTCCTTTACTCTGAAAGTCACTCAGCAAAGCTCAAGAAGAGCGGAATTGTAAGAAATATTTCTTATGACAAAAACTGACCTTAATGAAAAATAGTCATACAGAAACCTTCTTTCTTGAAGATGTACTAAAAAATTGTGTATAAATGTAAAGAAGTTGTCTGAAACACGTGGAACAAGAACTCTCACATGAAAATAGTATTTCAACTATAGTTTAACTACTTCAAGAAGACATGTTTATTCTGCACATCTGACATAGAACTTAAATACTGGTTAGCAATCAACTCTGCTCTCCCAATGTACTTCAAGTTTCAGTGGCTTGTATGTAGTAATTTCTACAGTTTACCTTACTGCTTTATAGGATGAACCCACAGAAACGGGGGAAAAAAAATATATAAGAACTGAAGTTGAACATATTTTGCATTACAGATGTTTCCTACAGGGAAGAACTTAATTTGGTTTTTTATATGTTCCAGCAACTAAAGAACAGGTTGGATTGCTTTTTTTTTTTTTATCCCGCATGTTATCAGACAGAACTCGGATGGAAGACACTTTTCCAACAGTATATTGTCTGGATTCTGGGGACAGTATCAGACAGTCACGTACATGCATAATACATACAACAACCTACCGCCTGCGCTCATGCAGGTGTAAAAATTTACTCCATTACAGTCAGTGATGTGAAGAATTTAGGGACACGGTTTAGTTGCAGAGTTGGTAGTGTTAGGTTAATGGTTGGACTTGATCTTACAGGTCTTTTCCAACGTAAGAGATTCTATGCACACACCTGCTGGTTTGGGTTTTCTTTTTTAAATCTCATAAAAAATTTAAAACTTCCCCTTTCTGCTTTGGGAAGTTATTAAGCCACTTCTATAGTGTTAGATAAAACAATTCAGCACACTTCTAAAGAGTTAGTATTATAAGTTTCTAGTTGTAGAGGTTGCAAAGGCAACTTTCTGACCAAAGAGTAAGCAGAAACTATTACATGCAACAGAGTTCCAGATCCCTTAGCTGAGGCTCACAGTTTTCCCAAGCTGTGGTTAAAACTATCCCACACCACCTCAGTTTTCATCTTGTACTTTAGGAATAAGAGCAATATGGAGAAGAACCAGCTCACTTCATGATGTTACCATATCAGAACTGTAAGATCAACAATTAAAATGAGCAATGGACCATTCAGAAGGAAGATGGCTTTTCTTCAATTTCTACTTTAAATTCGAGGAGGCTCTCATGCCCATCACTGCAATCAGGTACCTACATAGACACTGTAGATGGTCAGAAGGAAGGAAAATACCTTCCAAGCAAAAGAACTAAAAACTGTGGTTCAGGTCTACACTCAACAACCACTATGTGCAAGGGAATTGTCACTGAGATTCATAAGAACAGACAACACTCTCTTGGAGTCTGGGCATCTTCCCATTTCCCCTACAACACGAGACAGCTGAGTAAAGAAGACAGCACCCATAAATTCAGTGTAAATTGTATGATTCAGGTCTCTGTTTTAAGAACTTCCATAAACACAGGCTTCTACTTTCAACAATTTTGGAGCTGAGAAAAAACAGATACTCTCACATTCACAAACTCAAGTTACCAGAGAGAATACCAACAGGATCAGTTTCAGTGCTTCCAGAGATGATCCCCATAACTTCTTATACCATTATCAACAAAGTGAATCATCCAACCTCGTTCTCTTAATATATAAGAAAACTACCAATTTCCCTTTTTACAAGTAATCATTTGTTTAGTAAAATGTTTGGGGAAAAAACAGCAAGTGATTCTTTCTGATTCACTTTGCCTGACTCATTGAGATTCTTTGGTCCCCCATGTAAGCAGAGCCAAATTTCATCATCTCTATCTTCTTATTTCTCAGAAAGTTAACTGAAAAATTCTGTGCATGCACCCACAAAACACACATCAACAAAAAAAACCAGTTCTCAGTCATCCTCTAGTGGCTTTCATCACACACACATTTGTTTCCTTGCTTTGGGGGCTTTTTTTTTTTTTTTTGTAGCAGATCAAGCTCTTAAGAGGTGTTCTCGAATTTGAGTTTGAATCCTCCAAAACAACCAAGCAGGCTGTAACTGTTTCCAGTGCTGGTTGCAATCACAGAGCAAGGAATTCAAAAAGACAAGGCTCTAAAATAAAAAGAGAGTTGCCTTTAGGAATGGAACTGAGATCCAGGTTTTATTTATATGAAAAATGCATGCATATCCTCTTCCCTTAGCAAAGCTGTTATCTAAAAGTCTGGCCAAACAATTAGAGGATATATTGCACATCATCAAAAATTACACAAAAGACTACATTGCAGAACAGAGATTGTTACAAAACACGCTAAATCAAGTTAGACTATATTGTTAATGAAAGAATCACATTCAGGTGAGTGCTTTATCTAAAAAGTTTATAGTATTTACACAGACTTTTACAAACTACCTGTAGAATTCTGGTTATACAGACTGATTTAAATATTACCACTGCTTAAACTGAGAAAAAGAAACCTCTAAACCAACAGCATTTGTCCAACTTATTAGAGTCAATAAAAAAAAAAGTTTTAAAAAATAAACAAGTAAAAAAAAAAACCCACAATACTTAACCAACACAAAACAAAGGATGAACTAATTTGACAAAACAGAGAAATAAAAACTTAGATTATTAAAAGAAAATAGATGCTAAATTTATAAAATGGTAATCTTTATGTACATACAATTAAGATGCTTAAAGATAAATACATTCTAAGTAGACATGCTCATACTTTACAGATTTTAAAACAAATATAAAAATTTCCAAAATATTTCCATGATAGGCATTGCAAATACCTTTTAAACTATATTTTATACTAGAAGCCTCAGTATCTTTAAGAATGTTAGTATAAAAACTTACTCCTAACAACTTGATTTTGTAAGTTTTGATTTGGAATATTGAGGAGCGTAATATGAAAATGGCACTGCCTACATCTTGTGGTAAGGAAAAACAACATAATTTAGAAAAGATAAATAGCTCTTTTTAAAGCATGCTTACGTGTACGCTCAATATTTTCAGTGTTCTATTTTCACTTTCAGTATGTCAAAAAGCTGCACATAACTAATATATTCTCAGATAAGCCTAGTTAGGAGACTACAGGCACACTAAAATATTAATATACAAGTTAGATGTTTTATTTAGATTCTGTAACTGAATAAGTTTATCAGGGAAGAAACTATCATTCTGTATTTCATTTCCTATTATAATGACAAAGCAAGTTATTTTAAGGGGCAAAGGTATAATTAAAGTAAGGTGAACAAAGCCACCCTTGCCTTTGTTTACCAAGGTATAAAGGAAGTTTCTAAATGTAACTAAATTGTTTCTTTAGAATCCCACGTGAAATGTTAACAACCCATTGTTTTGCCTTGTGTTTACCCACAAAAATGCTTTAAATCCTTTCTGTCTCCTCCAATCACATGAAACAATAGCTAAAAAGCAGACAGAAGCAGTGATAGAATTTACTAAAGCACGTCTGAAATTTAACCAAACAATAATTTTCAAGTAGAAAATTTAACCAAAGAATACATTTCAAGAAGGGAGGGCTAAAATTATGCATCAAAAAAAGTTACTAAGACAATGAGCCTGGGAGAGTCTTGAGCTCAGAGGAAGTCAAATCAAGTATTACCTGAGCTGAGTGTCACAACTATCGCAATGTTACTCCACTCAACCCTTCAAAATACATGTAATAAGTTTAATGTGCCAAGGATTAATGTAGGAATACTCATTCTTGTCTTTTTAAACAAAGTTCCTATGCCCTTTAAAAAAACAGTTTAGAAATTACTCAAGAAATGAAGAAAAATTGAACTTAAGTTCCACATTTTTAAAACAAACTAAAATTGGGTTTCGATGTCTAAAAGACTCAGAAAAAAAAAAAGTAACCTAATTTTCAAAAGTTCAAAGAACCTGGAAATTCCTAGTCATTCTGGAACGAGAGATTTTAAAATATATCTTTCAAGAGATACAATACAAAGTTTCATTAAACTCACATATTTAATTATTTCTATGATAGTAACTTTTCTGCAGCACAACTTCATATTGTGTGCAAAACACCAAGCACACTGTTGAATAGATACCAGAAATATGTGAAGTGCTGTGAGTAACAAGAAAGTACTGAGGGAAAAAAAAATGTTCTTGAACCATTAACATAAAAGATGGGAAAAGTTCAATGACTTGTCTACCAAGCAGCTTTCTTTTAAACTCTTACATAGTAGGTTTTATTTATTATCTCTATATTGAACAAATCAAATTCTGAATTGTCTTGCAACAATAGGAATGAAGTTTGTGATTTCTTCCTACAGAGCAATCAAACATTGCTGAACCTACTAACTGTTAAATACTGACACTGCAACATGACTAGAACATAATCAATTTCTAACCTAAACCTTTGAACTTTCTTCTTCACCTTCAAAAAGCATTATTCTCATCAGCTTGAGATCTGAATTTCCTAAGGACAGAAGGAATTCTCTACAGCCTTAAATGAAGATTGTGTATTTTTCAAGGGTATACTGTTGCTTATACACAGATGCAGAGCTCATTAGATTGAAGGTCTTTGGCAAATGTTATATGAAAAGCCAGATTACATGAAACTCACATGTACAACCTTAATTCTCTGTCTCAAAATGTATCAATACATTTAGAAAAGGATATCATAATTTCAATAAAAGTTCATGAGGCAAGCTGCACCAATTACATATCTCAAGAAGTACACTTAATGCTTAGAGAAAGAAATAAATGTGTGCTAGTAGAAATTGTTTTGCAAGATTGCTGGGACTCAACTGAAAAACAATGTATTAATTATGTGGTGTTAAATCAGCTGTACAAGAAGGTTTAGACTGTTAGACACTGCCACTCCACAGCTACAAAAAGGCAGTGGTCAGACCTTCATTGATCTCAGTAAAGCTAAAACAGGCTCTTCATTTCTGGTCCTGCTATAGGAGGCAATCAAACAACTTTACCACATGGAGAATGCAGGAAAGTCTGGCAAACCATGTTGTCAAGTAATTCAAACATGCACATGAAATATTGAAGTCCCAGTTGCATCTTTAAGGGAATTTAAAAATCACTACTGTTCTTTAGTCAGGATATTACAAAGAAAAACGTCACAGGGCAACAATGTATTCTTAATGCCATTTTTGATCAGTATGACTCACACTTAGACACTCACATAGAAATACGTGGAAAAAGAGGATTGGTTAAGATGGATTCAACATGTATTAATTTATTTAACCTAAATATGACAAGTGTTGACACAAATAGTATCAAAAATCAAAGGAACATTTAAAGTGAGCAAAAGTAAGTACCTTCATATACCCAAGCCAAAAATGCTCACTCTCCTTGAAAGCAACATCTAATGTTATTAAACTTTGGGGGATTTTTTTGGAAGCATTAACTTTGCCACAGCTTCCTACTACACCTGAACATCTTTAATAATAAGGCAAAAATAAGGTGTTTAAAATCCATGGCATGCATCAAAACTACCTGAATGTCCACACTTAACATTGATCTAGAATTACAGAACAAGGAAAAAATGCCAAATAATCGCCCACTACACCCCTGCATTTTTGCAGTGTTTTTATTAGTATATACTAGTGATTTGTCTAAATAAGTTTCTTTTATAAATTCTCTTCATGTAGGTAGCCGGAATGTTGTTCATACAATTAGTACATAAGCATATAAACCCAAACTTTAAAGATGAATTTTTTTTTTACTGCTAAGTAAAACACTGAGAAGTTAACTTTCACATTCAGTGTTTGATTATTTGCTGGTAGTTTTTTGGGTTGGGTTGAGGTTTTTTTGGTTTGTTGGTTTCGGGGGTTTTTTTTGGGGGGGGGTGTCTCTAACAGAATATTTTTTAAACACTTTGAATCAGTTTTTCCAGTTATTGTATAACTTATCTTTAGAAAGTAATCTTTGCTACACCACACCAACTTGTTCCAAAGAAGAGTGACTAGTGCAACACATCTATTTACCAAGGAGACCCTGTGCTCCTGTGAAGTCTCTTCTGTACAGCAAAGAGGAAATGTATTGGTGAATAAGCAAGATTCTCACTGAAAACACACCTTTCCTCCCAAGCAACACAAAACTCCCTGAACTACATGCTGTGCTAGAAAGTATCCCCTATCCCTTCCATGGTATTCTTATTAGGTATATCCTAATGAAATGAGAATTCAGGATGACACAAATTAATCTAATATTCTAGAATTATTTTAAAGGCCATTTAAGTTGGCAATTTTTTCTTATGTAAGACAGTATTTAAACAAGAAGTGGGTTATAAATTTCATACAAATACTGAAAATAAAAGCAGCCTTTTAACCTTAAACAAAACTTACAGCTGCACACATTTACCTGTTTCCCTGTTTTTGAATTCCTACTGTGGTTTGCAAGGGGAATATAGTGCGTATTTTGAACAGAATGTTTATTTTATTAGTTGGAAAATGAGAACAGAGGACTTTTGTTAGATATACAACTAAAACACCTACAAAGCATGAAGTTACAATACGGTGCACTACTTTCATAGCAAAACAATTCATTTATGCATTATCCACATCAAAATGGAAGTACAGCACAACAAAATTTTCACTCAGTATATATCCATGTCTTTCCACTCTCCAATGTGGATTAAAGCATGCCCAAGCCATAGAAGATGCCAAAGAATATTGAGTCTCTGTTACAAAAACTGAAGGAAAGCTAGGCTACCATGTTACCAAGTCCATCACACCTGTTGCATTAACAGCACAAAATGAAACTGTAACCACACAGTTACAAGAAACTGTGTCATCCTTATACTAAGCACAGAAATTTCAAATGTGTTTTAACACTAACTGTTCTAGTAATGGTTCACACCTTCCAAAACAATTGAGTATTTCAAAGTTATTTAGCAAATAATATTTTGGGGGTATAGGAATGGGAAAATGTGCACCCAGAAAGTGAAAGAATACGCGATCAGTCGGTGTTACACAAACTCCAAGTAGCCTGAAGGATCTTTCAGTTATTATACAAACTTCAGACACACGTTGTTTCAAACTGTAGTAGGAAGCCAAGATATGGTTTCTGAGTAGCATCTTGCAAACAGAAGCTTGGGTTACAAACAACTGCAGAGCTCTAGTAAGTGGTTTGGGGTTAAGCTTAAAAAACAAACAAAAACACACCAAAGTATTTTCTCTTTCACAAAGCATTTGTTACAAGGTCAAAAAGTCAACAATTTCTAGTGCATATTAATGCCCCAAAATGAAGAACAAGTGACAGAGCAAGACACTGAAATACTGTTTTCTGTGAACCTATTCACAAAACCAAGGAGATTACTGAATCCACTCTACCTAGTTAGAGTAAGTAGTAATACGCCACAAACTGTCTAAAATAAGACAGTCTTGCTAATATTATCTGTGTATACACACACACCACACACTCACAGTGGATAAAAACCATGAGTTATTCAAATATTACGTGTAGCCTTCTAGGAAACAAGAGATGTTTTCTTATCTCTGAAGTTTTTCTTCAGCCCTTATTTGAACTTGACTTACTAGTTGCATCCAACCAAAATATATCTACATGGTCTTTAATTAGCAATCCAATCCAACTAAAGATATTGGGGTCAACTTATGGGCTCCTGCCAAAAAAACAAACAAACAAAACAAAACAAACAGCCCTACAAACAGAATCTTCTTATGTAGTACCCTTACTTCAAAAGTCAAAATAAGGTTCCTTCCCTATCTCATGTACAGTCTTTCCATATTCCTATGCAGAACAGCCAGAACTAGTCTATAGAGAAGGTGGCAGAAACAGCAGATCATGCTTAAAATGTTACTTGTCATAAGTTAAGGTCTACTTATCTGCATGCTTCTTGCCTTGAGAAATAAAGACCTCTATGTGCAAAATGCAGGGAACCACCTTTGCCTGTTAGCAAAGTTTTAGGAAAATCTAAACAAGCATTAGCAGAAGTGATTGCTGAGTGTTTCTTCCGTACTGAAAAAAGTTGGCAGTGCAGGTATCAGGGACATCATAATTTTGGTAATAAAACTCTTAAACAGAGGCTAAGCGAATCAAGTCAGTGACATGTTTTCATAAAAATGATGAGATGATGTAGATATATACAAGGAACCAGTCAACTAATAACTACATTAAAGAAAAAAAGAAACTAGAATAAAGGTCAAGAGCGATTAAATTGTTTATCCTTTTCAGCTGCAAGAAAACAAGATTTCTTTTCTTCATGTTTTAAATAACGTATCATGGGAGAACGTGAAAGAAACAGTCCTGGCTATTTCACGCCTCTTGGATTCCTATCCAGAAGTAAACTAAGTGATGCCCATACAGAACAGCCCCACAGCCTATGAACCCAGTACTGCTCGTTACATCACGATCATTTGCATTTAAACTACAATATATAGCACTGCGCTCTCGTTCCCGCGGGGCGCCGCGCTGACCTCCCGCCAGACAGACCCCACGGCGCATCCGCACCGTTCCG